>NC_040905.2:52612801-52917897 GCF_004126475.2 Phyllostomus discolor
GACTTGTGACTCGCTGTCAGTCCAGAACTCGGGGAGCTGGCAGCCTCACAAATGGGCTTATGCAAGACTGATTTAGGTGCCTAGCTTGCACATGGCTGAGTCAAGGTGATGAGAGTTCTGAGGATAGCTCCATGTCTTTCTCCCTAAAGAAAATCTCAGCAGAGGCTATGTTTGTTCATGTTCGTTCATTTGTGCATTCATTCATTCATTCATTCACTCACTCACTCACTGAACAAATATCCCAGAGAGCAGATGTCTGTATAGGACTGAGATTTAGCAATGCACAAAAAGCCTGCTGTGTTCTAGTGAATCATCCACGTCACCCAAAGAGGGGTTCAGTGTTAGCTTGGACAGAGGTCAGTAGCTTGAGGGAAGATGGTAAAGGGCAGTAGCTTCTAATTGCAAGGTGGAGCAGAAAATGGTCCCATGGAGGAAAGGTCACCACTGTGGATGGCAGCAGAGATGTCATCAACAGGATAGGGTGATTCTACATATGTTCTAACACACCAGGTAAAGTGGACACCTGGGCTTCTTCTGTCCCACTAACTCAATGGCTTCTGTTTTCCCTGAAACTTAGGCTCAATCCCAGGCTCAAAGGCTGGCAAGGGGAAAATAGTGAATCTGAAGAGAAATTAGTAATTTCATAAAATAACTTAGAAATCAGTGAAGTAACTGAGTTTTCTTAGAAATGGAAATGACTAAATTACTTTTTTTTTTTTGGACAGGGACTGTAGGCGAAATATAAAGAAAGTACCATTTTGTACACTTAAGTTTGTGGTCAGTGAAAAGTATGCTTGCCACAGTGACAAAAATAAAAATCACAACATCAGAAACCTGAAATTTACTGAACACCTATTTAGTCAAACCTTAAAAAAGTTTAGGGGTGCCAACTCCTGTGCAGTCAAAAATCCACATATAACTTTTGACTCCCAAAAACTTAATTAAAGTCCTTCATTATCTGTGGGGGATTGGTTCGAACTTGTGTTGTTCAAAAGTCGAATATATATATATTTTTTCTTCTTTTCTGGAATTTTATGCATATATATTTCCAGAAGAAAAATCTTTCCAGAGAAAATATTTCTAGTAAGCTTTCCAGAGAGGATTTGGATTTTGAACTTAAGCCTCTCTAGTATTTAAATTTGAGATTTGTTTTTTGAGAGTTGCAGAGGAGCAACCCTGAGTTCACTAACTAATGATACTAATTATTTGCATTATGTGTGCCTTGAATATATCAATCTACAGAAGGTATATCCACCACATGGAAGAGGCTGGCACTTGTCAATAGATGCTGCCGGATGCTGTATGATGTCTGGTGCGTGCCTAGGGACAGACTGGGAGATTTGGTTTGCAAGTAGAATTTATAACTTAAAACACCCAAACTTAGAATGTACTTATAATATTCAAGTTTATATATTTCTACTCTTTGAATAATGTCAATGTTTGAGTCTGTGAATAACTAATGCGTTCTTTGGAAACAAAATAGGTAGCAGATGTAAGAATACAACTCTCAAATGGATTGCTATTTATTTTACAAATTAACCCATAATACTGAAACCACTCTATTGGAATGAATCTATTCTAATAAATTTTCTCTAAAGTAAATTTCAGCTGAGCCACAGTTATTGTTTCAGGACTTGATTTTGTGATGAGGCCAATTACATTTTTATTTGGGCAGCCTTACAGAAATGCTGAAAACTTGAGGATATGCCAACAGAAAGAAATTGGACTTATCTGGGTAAACCCATTGCTTTTATTTTTGCATGATTGTGAGGAGTATTTTTACTCAAACTAGAAGCTAACTTAAGAGACATGTATTTTTAATATGTTAAGAATCGTTTAGACTATAAATCATTAGACTCATTAATCTATGGGAATGTTCTAACAAAATTTTTTGTGGAATTGCCTATCAATTAAAGTTTGCAAAAACACAATACTCTGCCTTTGAATCCATGCTCTTTTTAGTAATATGCAAGATAGATCATAAACTATAACAAATGTACGACTATGTAGTTTTTTTGAATTATTGAATAAATTTTGATTCAAATATTCTAATGAGCATGCCTTGAAGGAAAAAGTAATTCAAGCATTTTGTAAATAGTATGAAAAGGTAAATCATGGCAAATTTATTATTTTACCAGCCAAACACATTTTCTTAAGGAAAAGTCACAAATGAGGTCCCAGGCACTTATTATGCAAAGGTGTCAATGTAATGAAAGAGTTTTTTCATGTGATGGGTGGCACTTTGCATCAGTTCCTTATTCTGCCTTTCCTGCCCTAATTCATCATGATTAATAAACCCTTGAGTTCAGGTAGAATGTCAGCTTGATTATGTGAGACCCTAGTCCAAGCAAGCCACAGTGCATAGTGAATTAATAGAAACTCATTCAGTAAATAACAAAATTTCTAGAGTTTTTTCCCTGGCCAGCTGGGTCAGGTAGTTGGACTGACATCCCGTGCACCAGAGGGGTGCCTCCAGGAGGCAGCCAATTGATGCTTTTTTCTCCCTCTCTCTCTCTTTCGCGCTCTCTCTCTCTTTTCCTTTTAATCTCTAAAATCAATATCCTCAGATGAGGATTAAAAAGATTAAAAATTAGAATAATTATTTTTATTTTTTTCTCCAACATCCAATACACCCTCAGTAGAACTAATCTAGCCATTTTAAAAAGCAGTAATAAAGAGTAGAAAGAGGACTTCCATTTTCATTTTAGGTACAAGTTGTGATCCACAGCACCATCAATGAAGAGAAGATGGAAGCAAAACCTTGAATTTTCACTTTTATGCTTTAGGGTAGAACATTTTCAAAATATGCTAAATATATTGAGAAACTCTGAAGTATTGATAGTCTCCCATATGCAAGACTACCTTTAATAAAAATGGTAGGCAGGCATTGGAACTAGTCAAGCCTCTGTCCCCAGCACATTAGACATTATTATAATTAATGAAAGAGGCCTCTTCTGGGAATGTGACATCTACCTTCTATGGACAGAACTGCCTCAGCACTTTGTTGTAGCTTTCCAAGTGCACAAGAGGCTGGGTTTGATCCCTCACTCATATCTCCTGGTCTGTCTGCTTGGTGCATGGTGCCATTGGCTCAGCTACGCACATATGCCCTGGACATAAATTTTATCCTTGGTACTTCCATGTTTTTTTTTTTTTTACTTTAGCAGACACTAAATAAATTTCTTAGATGAGAGAGTGCCTGAAGCACAGGTTTCAAATCATTATTTACTGTGAACATGGTTTTTAAAACAGAAAGAGGAATATGTATACGGCATTGGGCTCAAGAAGGAAAAGGATTGCCCAAAGCGAGAACCAGAATAATGTACTGTGCAGAAATGTCAATACATTAGAGATAATCAGGTACTCCCATTAGACTACAAGTGGAACATCCTTCCAGCCTATAGGTTCTGCTCTACAGCAAGCCTCCAAAAGGATAAACAAAATAAGGATTGTAAATGAGCTTTTCACTACATTCAAATGACTTACTAGTCTGATTCTTTACATTTTCAGAAGATTATTTAAAACACTGAGTAGGTTTAAAGAAAATTAAAGAGCAAGGATGTTTTCTTTTTCCTGGAAAGAACAAGAACAGAAAAATTGTAAAAAGACCACAATACCAGTTTTTTTATGTTAATGAAATATATGAATTCCACTTTGGCAAAGACATAATTCATATATTAGAGGTAAGAATCACTGACCATTAGAATTTTAGACTTACTTAGGCTATGCCATTCTTTCTTGAACATATTTAGACATTGTATGAGTACAATCTAGACAGACACACTTTTAAAAATGCATCCCAGAATTTGCGTTCCTTCAATTACATTTGTCTAAAAATTCTTTCAGCTTATTCTGGTTCACTGATGATTAATTGACAGGGAATTGGCTATTTAAATCAAGTTATAGAAATTTAATTTACTGATTGAATAAGGTTGCACTGACTATGCTCCTAATTCTACTAATTGAAATCACTGGAGAATAAAAATATAATGTCATTTATTTGTTGTTTCTTACATTGTGTTAGCACCCACACTATACTGCCTAAGATATTATTCACTACTCAGATACTTTTCTAGTCAAGAGTATGCTGGCTCAAATATTGCAAACTAGAACCCAAGAAAAGGTGATTTGTTTTCTTTGATTTATTTAGAATTCTTTTTTAAAAGTGGAAATACCTGTGTTTTTTCTTAACTATAAAAGATACTTAAATTTTTTTCATAAATATATATATTTTATTATTGTATTAAATATCTGATATTCTCCACATGGGAACAGGCCTTTACTGTGCCTAGGGATAGCAGATACTTTGACATTTTGGGGTTATTACTCATCTTTACAAAATTAATGCATCAGATACCTCATAGCAGTTATTAGTTTCTCAGTAATTTGGGGATCTTTCTTCATATGTTCATGTGATGACCAGCACTTCACCCAACAATTAATTATTTCAAATATTTATATTATTAGGTAATATTTGTATATGAAATTCTTTAGAACAATATAAGAAATTGCAGAATAAACAATACATTCTTGGTTGGAGGCAAACCATTCCTGTTGTTAACGTACTAGGATGTGATGAAAGGCACTTTCACACCATTTGACTTGAAAGAAGTAAACTAATATTGAACTGGAAGGCAGATGTCATGTGATCCAGGCAGAAATGAGAGCCCTGAGACCTGGGAATATCTCCTAACTGCTTTCACCTTCTCTCTCTCCTCTTATGAAGAGGATGTGTTAATCCATTCTTCCTAGAGTTATCATAAGAGTAAATTGGATGATTCATGTGTCATGAATATTAAATTAGACAGCTTTGGTGTCATTTCAGCTGTCCCCTCCCCTATGGCATCTTCCCTGACCTGCTTCATTTACTGGTGGTAGGTGCTTCTGTTGAATGTCCTCTTTGTACTTGGAGCATTTTTTTCTCATAGCACCCAATGTAGGGTGATTGTTACTTCCTTGTCTATCCCCTGCTCTTGCCCTCCGGACTGGGAGCTCCTAAAAGCTAGTATTTCATCTCTGTATTTTCAGAACCTTGAATAGTACTTAAATTTTGCTCAAAGAATAATTTTATGAAAGGGCTTGGTTTATCTTAATATTAATATAGTAGTTTCTACAGTGTTAGTTAAAAAAGAATTTAGCTTTTATTTATATCTCCAGTGAAAGTGAAAACATTTTAATATTTTACAGGACCTGAATTACAACCAAATGCTATAATTGCAGTTGTGTTTTTGATATTAGTTTTACTTAAGAAAATTCTCAAGCAAGAAATCAGTAGTATGAATTTCTTAAAGACAGGGTTAGAAGGTTAGAAAGAGGGTGTACAGCGAATCAGAATATGAATTTTTTAACTAGAAGTGAGTGTAGAAAAAGCCATTAAAAAAACACAAGCATCAAAGACTATTAAAACAGAGAACCAAACAAAACAACATAGGGATCTGCATTATGTTTAACCCCAGTGGCGGGGCCTCTTCTGAAGCAGAATAAAGCAATGAAACATAATAGGGAAAACCTGTCTTTTCTTACATAATTTACAGAGAGAAAGGCAAAGTGATGCATCCACCATGGAGAAAAACATTCACATAATTCTCTGTGTCTTATCTTTGTTTTCTCAAAAAGCCTCTCAGGCCTCCAGCACCACACTCATTTTTGTCCCCACCAGGCCTGCGACAGCCCCATACTGACAGGACCCTTCTAGTTCTGTCTCTAAACTCACGATGGCTGCCAGCATGCCAGGCAGCCAGGAGACACCACTTGCTCAGAAAAGTGGCAATGCTGCAGTGGTTTTCAAACTTTAACATCTGTCTCAGAGTGAGAAAACTATTTTGCACTATAATCTAAACAGAAGTATAAGTGAAATAAAAATGTCTTATGAAAAAGTTCACAGTGGACTCATTCCTTTCCTCCCTCTTCACTGCTCCTCTCCACTCCTTAGTATATTTCATTAAAAATATTAGTCCTAACCCACCAATTTCTTTTTACTGGAAGTTTAAAAGACATTTTACTATTGTTTAAACATGTCTCTTGAAGTCTTATTCTACAACCCAAGCCACTTATAAAGTTATTTATAGTATTAAAAACAGGTTCTTTATCTGGGATGTGTCTTAGTTCATTTAGGCTGCTATCACAAAATACCACCTACTGGGTAAGTTATAAACAACATAAATTAAATAAGTTTCTCACAATTCTGGAAGCTGGGAAGTCCAAGTTCAATGTGTCAGCATTGGCAGGTAAAAGCCTGAATCCCAGTTCATAGACCTTGACTTCTTTCTGTGTTCTCATGGGGTGGAAGGAGCTAGGGATCTCTCTGGCATCTCTTGTATGAGGGCATTCATCCCACTAGTGAAGGTTCCACCCTCGTGATCTAAGCACCTCCCAAAGGTCCCACGTGCTGTACCATCACCTTTGGTGTTAGGATTTCAACATGTAAACTGGGAGGGCAAAATCAGTCACATCATAGCAGGATGATGCTGCTGTGAAAAATAATAGCATTCTTCCATATTATTACCTAAGGAACTTGAGAACTGAGGAAGTTAAATGGCCTCAGGTTGATTACTTAGTGCTTCCTTTGTCATGTGTCATTTTAAAACTCTCAGTTCAATACTTCTGTCCTGGGCCTGGATGGAAAATGCCCCGGCCTTGAGAAGAGCCATATTGGTCATGTCTGCCAGGGTTGCTGACCTGCTACAGTTCTTGTACTAAAAGGAAGGACTTTTTATTTATTTATTTATTTATTTATTTATTTATTTATTTATTGTTTAAATTTCTGCTGTACTCTAAGATGTGAAATAATTATAAAATATGTGTGAATCCATGTTTACTTTGTAATTTGTCACTTCTCACAAAAAAAATTCCTTCTGTCACATGCATATAGTCTGTTCCCAGATGTCTTCCTGTGCATTCTCTTCGGTGTTTTGTCCTGATGCTTCTGTAAGCTATCGCAAAGCTGTTTGCATGTTGGCCATGGGGGATGTACTGTTCAAATGCACCATCAATCTCAGTGCCGCCGCTTCTCTTCCAGGTGGCAGCAGATTGAGCTTATGTCACAATTCATCATCATTATCAACACACTCAGTGAGGCATATGAATGGCACTATGGGATTTTACATAAATATGAAAGTGTAGCTCATGTCTTTGCGGACATTAAAATAAAATTAAATCAGAGGCAGTCACCATAGGCAATGCTTAACCTGGTAATATGGTGACCGTTTGCTGATGCCACTATACCGTATTTCCAGAACATTAGTTTTGAAGGGATTCAATCAACTCCTGCCAAGATGTGCAAACACAACTAAACAAGGAGCCTTTTTCAAAAGAGTTCTCCTATTTCTGCTACCAAATCCATCTAACAGAAATATCTCTTGACGTAAGTGCCACTTGCCTCCTGTGAAAGACACTGTGTTTGGAGGCACTGTTGAAGCACCCAATATAAATTATAGTCACTCCCTGGAACAAAATCAAGGATTCCTATTCTCCTCTTCAAAATCAATAGAAAAATGGTACTTACTCTAGGTATTCTTTCTTTGTAAAGGCAAATGAGAACACATTTTGTTCCAAGGTAGTCAGATACTTCTCAGCTAGCAATATGGTTTAATTCTCTATCTACTGGCTCTAATGAAGGGGCCCTTTTGCATCTCAAAGGATAGAGGCAATATTTGTCATAAATAATCAACTAACTTCATTGTTAATATTGTTTAAAATATCCTTCAGGAAGAGAGATGTAGAAAACATTGCATTTCTGAAGGTAAAAATTCATTTATCTTTACCAAAATCTTTACTCAACATTGTGTACTCAAAGCTGAAGTTATAGATGTTATAAATTGTTAGTTATACAAAGAATATTTTCCATTCATGAAGTTATCTAATAGATTTTTAAAAACAAGTTTCAATATGGTCAGACTTTCATCCTTGAAATTCTGAGTGTTTCTATTATTTTTACATCTTGAATCAATAATTTTAAAAGTTTTATAGTTGAAAATTTTTTGTCGAATAATGATTCTGCTATCACAATGAATGTTTACTCTGTATATATGTTGTCATGATTCTTTACTGGTCTTGTTAAAAATACATATAATTGTTTTTATTTAGTAAAAGCATATTTCTATATATTTTTGTGTGTGCAAAGGTTAGGCAAGCAATGGAACCCCACTGAACCTTTCACATTAAAAGCCACTGAAGCTCAACTAAAGAGCCACACTTAATATCTTGAGGGTTTTTTTCTTTTTTAAATTCTTAGAAAATATCTGAAATGTAGAAAGTACACAGACTTAATATTTTACCAGTGACTTCCAGAGTGGCAGAAACAGGGTTTATGAAGAAGCCAAGTGTTATGATTTTTTTTAATGGTCGCTGAAGTTACATAAGTAAATACCTATTAATGCTTGTTTGACTGGATCTCTTCATTACACTACTGAGAATCAACTACTTAAAAAAAACAATAGAAATAATAACATCTGATTAACAATAAGCAGACCCATCCTGGAACACAATACTTTGCATATATATTAGGTTAAGAAATGACTTTGGATTATTAGAATTTCAGTAAAATTTCCACAGCTAAAAAGAGCAGAGAGAAATACACACATTTTAATAATTTTGGATAGCCAATTTTGCTGGTGTTAATATATATTTGTAGGCTATTTGTAATTTATTTTTTTCTGTATTTTTAAACTATATTGTACCAAAAAATAATTAAACCAAGCAACTAGTTAAAGACTAATGGGCATTCACATTCAGACAATTTGTATATTCTTACAAATGTGTTTAATTACAACTGCTTGAAAATTACCCCAGATTTTCAAAAGTTTTATTTTAAGTTTGAAGACTGGACAAGGTCATACTGATTTTACAACAGCCTACATGGTATAAGTATATATACAAAGAAAAAAAAAAACATTGGAATATCACATGGCTTGAATGTTTGCAAAGGTTATTTGCGTCTTAGTTACTTCTGTACTGACACATCAGACGCCAGCGGTATTCTATTTCATACTCTGTCGACTAGCAAAGATACAATCATTAGTACCCTAATTCTTCAAAATTCACACCAATCCTTAGGAAGTCATTCAGAAAGAGAAAGTCAACCCTAAAATTAGAATTAGTAACTATGATAAATGCTTTTAATAAAACAGATAAAATAGAGATGTTTAACATTTGAATTTCATAGATTATAAAATTAGCATATTATAGTTACTCAGTGTAGTGAAGACTAGGGAAAACTGTGTATTCTGCTTACAAGATTTTACTTGTTTCAGTATGAATTTAAACAGTAAATTTGCCGCACTTTGATGTCACAGATACAAGTGACACAAAAGCTACATACTACTTTGATTTTGCTGTTATTAAAAATACCATTATGATTGACTTTCTCTTTAAATTCTTTACTGTACTTGAAGACCACTCCATACACACATTGTTAAGGAATGCTAATAACACATAGACAAACAAGACAGTAACAGTCTAGTGGCTTTTGTTATGTAGCACAAGTAATGAAAGAAAAAAAGACTTAGCGGTGTTGCACAGGACCTCAACGTTTTGTACACATCCTGTGCTTTCTTCTCCAGAACCCCTAATTTTAAACTCCAACAATTCTGTGTCTAAGCCTTATAAAATAAATAATTGTAAAGCTTACATATTAGATACTGAAGACTTGTATGGAGGCAGTGTGAACTTCAATTTGAGAAACATGTCAATGAAACCTCCATCATCAATAACAAATTGTTATGATAATTGCTTGTTTTTTCAGAACCTTTGAAGCAAAATAAATAGAAATCAATTTTCATCTTGAAAATGGTTACTACTTTGTCATTAGTAAGTACTTTTCTTCTCACAAATAACTATACAATGGGCTTTCCTGGGAAACCACCACCAATTTTAAATCCTAATGAAATTCTGGTTTCACAGAAAGTGCAGAGATAAACAAAGAAATAATGAGTATGTTCAGCTTAGCTATGCAGTGCTCAGTTAACATTTGTTTGTTAAATAAAAAAATTAAAATAGACAAACAAAGCCTTTGTCATTCTATTATGTTAAAATAAAGATAAGAACATATAAATATCACCAAAATGAAGATAAAATTTTGGTTTAAAGGAACATAATACAATTTAGTTCTTTTTTTAAATGGTAGTGTGGGTTCCTTTGAAATATTTGGAATTTACATAGTTATAGCTTCCTTTAAAAATAGAATTTTAGATTCAATCTATTGATATTAATTATGATCAATCTACCAGTTTTCAAATATGTTTCATATATAAGCAAATATGATACTTCTGTTAGGCAGATAATAAAAACTCAAAATATCAACTCATTCAAGCAATATACAATATAAAGAATATAAAACAGAACAAAAAATCACATAACATCTAATTAGAAATAAAAGTAGAATGAGAACGATAATATCAATTAGTACTGCAAGTTACAAATTCATCTTCAAAATTCTATTATAAACACTAACCGTGTTTGGTAGGCACAGGGAAACAACTAGGATAATGTAGACTCACTACAGAAAAAAAAAACCTTATTGCTAACATTGCAGTATTCCTTTTATAAGAACTGGATGAGTATTGATTATAAAAGCTCTATCAACTCTTGCTATTATTTGATAATTATGAGATTTTTTACCCTTGCCACTTTCTTTCCCTAATATTTCGCAACTAGTGTGAATAATTCAAAAAACTATGAGAAAATTCATTTACAGTTAATATGCTGTTACTTAAGAAATTTAAATTATAAAATCAAATTAAAGCATTGAAAAGGCAGGCTTAGACCTCCTTAAACAGTTAGTGGCCTACCATAGTTTGAGCGCTTTTTCATGAAAAACCCCACTCATTTTCCCATAAATTTTGCACAGTTCATTCCATGGAGACAGAGAAGAGGAAAATACAGAGGAGGGTTGTAGGTGTGGGTCTCCTCACTCCTCCTCTGTGCAGCCCAGTAGCTCCGACCGCAGCGTGATTCTCCCATACCAGGACCAAGGAAGGATTCTTATGTGTCGAGCATAGATGGGAGGGTCGATGACGTTTTTCCTGTGGGTATCATTGTCAAAATTGCCCTGGAATACCTAGTAAAAGAGAGTGAAGAATATCAATCATATAGCCTTCTTTTTCTTGGGAATTATTTTATAATTTTTTTGTTTAGAGTTTCCCCTACCCCAAATGATTTTTAAAAATATTTTATTTATTTATATTTAGAGACAGAGGAAGAAAGGGAGAAAGAGAGGGAGAGAAATATCAATGTGTGGTTGACTCTCACATAACCCCCACTTGGGACCTGGCCTGCAACCCAAGCATGTGTTCAACTTGGCATCGAACTCGTGACCCTTTGGTTCACAGCCTGTGCTCAATCCACTGAGCTACACCAGTCAGGGTCAAATGTGAGATCTGGTAACTAATTATGTTATATTGCAGCTTCTTTTTAATGATCATTTTAAAGTTAAATTGTCAATTAGTATTTAAACACTTAAGACAAAAATTTGTTTTGTAATGCCAGATTACATAGTTCTATCATTTTAATCTGCCTACCAGTTTTATTTAATGCAAAAAACACTTCTTTTTTTGCTTTTGTCACAGAGTGATGCTGGCTAGGCAGTTTGTTGAAAGTGCTGTCTTCTAAGAAGTGACTCAGAGAACCAGGCTGCCTACAGATTACAGGCACATCTGAAACATGTGGCCTCCATATTCAAAGGGACAAGGGGAGAGGGTTGTTAGATTATTCGGGGTGTTTGAAGGGACAAGATATGGAAGCAGTTGGCATCACATCTGGATACATCTCATTGACCTTAATGATTATATGAGCCTGGCCCCACTGAAAAGGCAGAATTGGAGAAGAGCATGTAGTTATTTGGTGAGCGTAACAGTCTGTGTCACAGCATCTTCTGCTCACTTCTTACACAGAGAACAAGATTGATCCATCTCCAAGAGTGACAATCTAATCGATGATATTTTTGAACCACACTTTTTTTGGCTTCTCTGTTACTTCCTGTATCCACACAATACTGCCATGATCACTGTGGCTTGTGATGCTCTGAGATGATAGCATGCACGACTGTTCTCCTTTACTCTTCTTTTATTTCAAACCTTTTTGAGCATTTTCCTCCCCAGAGACCTTTAGAATAACTTTGAGAAGTGTCTGCGTCAGGGAAAAAATATTGAAATCAAAACACTGGGATCCTGATAACAATGGCATTGAATTATATAATACTTCTGGAGCAATTCATGCATTTATATTATTTAGTCAAGATTTTACTACTTTAAACCCTTTGATTCTGAACATTTATTATTAAAATATTTCTAACTATTTCATATTTACATTTTTGTTTTAGCACAATTAAGATAATCAAAATCACTTCAAGGTTTCTCTTTTAATTGTTTGAGGCATTTTATAATTGGAAGATAATTTTATTTCTTGCTTAAAATCAAAACATGATTATATGGCCAAAGGGAGACCTGAAAATAAAATTTCCTCAAAGCAGGAAAAAAAAAACTCCATCAGCACATAACAATATTTAGCCTATATCTTTGAACACCCTAAAATTAAAGGGAATGTTTTTAAAATGGCATTCTAAAATTAGTTGGTTCTGTCCCAAATGATCAAAAAAGCTTCCCTGGAATGAAAAAGAAATAATGCTATTCTTCTCTAAAGCATTAGACAGCATGGTACTGATTAATATTTAGAAGCAACAGACAACATGTAGTAATCTTTCTGCTGGTTTCATGAGGGGATTTTGTCTCCCCTCAAGATAATGAGGGGAAACAAAAGTGACATTTCTGAAGAAGAGAATACTGAACTATGCCAAGTCTAGAATTCATTCTCCTTGCATATCTGAATTCACATTCATTTAATAGGAGTTTTATCCTCAGCGATGCTCTGGCTTGCATTGGCCCAGGAGGAACTAATTCTGGATTAAAATGTGTTACTAAGTAACAGTGTCTCTGTTAGCAAAAATTCCCATGTATAAGACATAGCAAGCACTCGTCAAAATCTTGAGAGAGGTTGTCATTGCAACAGCAGAAAATGGGAGAGTGCGTGCTGTGGTTTCCTGACATTGTCTCTGACATATGATATTGGATTCAAATGCTTCACTGAGGCTGTGGTGTTACAATTTAATATAGAATCTGAAATCCAATTTCATAGCCCTGCTAGAGAACTTAATGTATATCTTTGGAATAATAGAGTTTAAATTCATTAACTTCCATCACAAGATCTACGACAGTCCAAAGTATAGTGTTATTCCACTTGTCAGGAAGGAAATACAGGAAAAAACAATTTTATTTTAAGTCTGTGGTTTTCAGCATGTTTCCAGAAGAAACTATCAACCCACAAAGCAATAGTCAGCTTATTAGTTATATCAGTACTTAGCTCTTTATAATGGAGAATACATACAGAGAAATGACATCAACTCTGAAATTGAATATAGCTAGGACATTTCTGATTTGATGTGCAATAGTCATAAATATTTGAATGCTCATTAAAAAAATTAAGTGAAGTTTCATAAAGCAGGATGGTTTAAAATAAACATGTCCACAGAAAAATGCTCCAAATCTGCATTAGAATCGCCCAAACTATGATCTAAGAATATTGAAAATATAGTTTTATTTTCAGAGTTCGCTCAGTAATGACCCAGTGCAGAACACAAAGCACAGATTTGCAAATTCTAGCATGACTTCTTGTACTTGCTGTGCAAACATGTGGTACATATGCTGTTTTCTTGTCTCTAGCACTGGGAAGATCCTGCTTAAGAATGCTATTTCAATGTTTTACTTAGCAAAAAAATGCAAACTCAAACTCAGTATTTTTAATTAGCTTTATAAAATCTGTAGGAATTCTAGAAGAATATTCTCACTTACACACTTTAGCGATGTAAGCTCCTTGATTGAAATCAAATCCAAAAAGGCTTGTGGAGAACAAAACTCTCCATATAGAAAAGAAAACATTGTAAGTGAGATAGAGGCTTTGATTCATATGTTTTTAAAAAGAGTATGCACAAATATCAGTTTCAGGAGATTTGATTAGCTGATGACACGTTTGCTGATGGACTCCAATATGATCATGCTTAGGGGTCTCTTAGGCCTTTCCCAACCTGTGAAGCTTCAAGAAAAAGGTACCCAAGATTCTTTGGAGAGGTTTCTACAGTTACAACCTAAGAAAAGAATGGAGGAAATGCAGCTGTCTGCTGGGGCTGAGATCTTGGATTTTGTTTTCTAATATCAACCCTGCATGACAGTAGCTAAAATTCACATCAGATTCAGCTGAGAATTCAAATCTCAAAGCAGAGAGATTATCAGATAAAATAAAATAATTAAATGTTGCTGGAAGCAATGTTTAATATTTTTCATAAGGTGAGATTTGTCATTAAGGCCAGAGTAGATGTCATCAGTAGGATCATGGAGGGAGGTGATATCCTCCATGATGGGCAGAGTCAGAGAGCAGGGCATATCTCGGCTGCCCTTAGCAGTCATGGAATATGACTCTGCCTTCCACTGAGATCGAGAAATCCTTTGGGGTTTCTTACATATGCTACACAATTAGCAAGTCATCTGGTTGTCAAGATGTCATGCTTTTTCTTTGGCCTAAACTTAACTCATTACAAGTTTTAGAGAGATTCCTATTGTTCTAACCTGTTGGAATTTATGTTTACATCATCAATAGTGAGTAGGTTTAAGCATTTTGTACAGTTTCCCTGAGCTCTGCAAGGCTAATAAGTCAGTACTTTAGTAAGGTCTCAAGTGACCATCAGTTTATCACTTTCGCCTTTTGGTCATCTCTCTCTAGATTTCATGCTTCTCTTCTGGTATGTGGAAACTAACACCATATGTGGGACTCCAGATACCAAGGAAATAAAAGGGTTGAATAAAGCTTTCTCTGGGTTTCTCCATTTGCATTTCTGTTGTTAATGGTGCCAAACATACTGTGGCTTTTTTGGCTGTACATGTATACTGATCTGATGCCCTTAAGAGAGAGAAGGACAAAGATAAAAATTTATTTCTTTAGACTTCTGGCCAAGATGGAGGCATAGGTAGACACACTGTGCCTCCTCACACAACCAAGATACGGACAACAGCAATTTAGAAACAGAATAACAACCAGAACTGACAGAAAATTGAACTGTATGGAAATTGGACAACCAAGGAGTTAAAATAGACATGTTCACCCAGACCAGTAGGAAAGGCAGAGTCAGGTAAGCCAGGTGGAGAGGGGGTGGAGAGGGGTCGTGGCACAAAGAGCGGTGGGACTAGGTCCATAAGGCATCCTGGGCATGCAAGACCACGGCAGGCAGAACCTGGGCATGCAGGTGGCGGCTGGCAGACCCTGGGCACAGGGTGGCAACCAGCAGACCCAGCAAGGTGACGCTTATAAAGTGAGGCACTGTGAACAACCCAGGGTCCCAGTGCTGGGAAATAGAGCCTCGGGACACTGATTGAAAACACTGTGGGGTTTGAGGCACTGGGAGAGACTCCCAGCCTCACAGGAGAGTTCACTGGAGAGACCCTCAGGGTCCTAGAATGTGCACAAGATCACCCACCCAGGAATTAGCACCAAAAAGTCCCAGTTTGCTGAGGGGAAGTGGTGGAAGGAACTGAAGTCCCACGGAGAGTGGAGCAAGTGCCATTGTTCCCTCTCCAACCCTGCCCCCACATACCCTAGCAACTGGGTTGCCCCACTCTGGTGAACATCTAAGGCTCCACCCCTCACATGTAATAGGCACAAGACCAAAAAAAAATGGCACAAACAGAAGAACAGATCAAAGCTCCACAATAAATACAACTAAGTGACCAAGAGATAACTAACCTATCAGATACACAGTTCAAAACATTGGTGATCAGGATGCTCACAGAATTGGTTGAATTTGGTTGCAAATTAGCTGAAAAAATGAAGGCTATGCTAAGTGAAATGAAGGAAAATGCACAGGGAACCAACATTGATGGGAAGGAAACTGGGACTTAGATCAATGCAGTGGACCAGAAGGAAGAAAGAAACAACCACACAGAAAAGAATGAAGCAAGCCCTGGCTGGCATAGCTCAGTGGATTGAGCACGGGCTGGGAACCAAAGTGTCCCAGGTTCGATTCCCAGCCAGGGTATGTTCCTGGGTTGCAGGCCATAACCCCCAGCAACCGCACATTGATGTCTCTCTCTCTCTCTCTCTCTCTCTCTCTCTCTCTCTCTCTCTCTCTCTCTCTCCCTCCCTCCCTCCCTTCCCTCTCTAAAAATAAATAAATAAAATCTTAAAAAAAAAAGAAAACAATGAAGCAACAAGAATTCAAAATAATGAGGAGAGGCTTAGAAACCTCCAGGACATCTTGAAACATTCCCAATTCCAAATTATAGGGGTATCAGAAGGGGAAGAGGAAGAGCAACAAGTGGAAAAGTTATTTGAACAAATAATAAAGGAAAACTTCCCCAATCTGGCAAAGGAAATAGACTTCCAAGAAGTCCAGGAAGCTCAGAGAGTCCTAGAGAAGTTGGACCCAAGGAGGAACACACCAAGGCACATCATAATTATGTTAGCCAAGGTGAAAATGAAGGAGAGAATCCTAGAAGCAGCAAGAGATAAGAAGACAGTTACCTACAAAGGAGTTCCCATCAGATGATCAGCTGATTTCTCAAAAGAGACCTTGCAGGCAAGAAGGGGATGAAAAGAAGTATTCCAAGTCATGAAAGGCAAGGACCTACATCCAAGATTGCTCTATCCAGCAAAGCTTTCATTTAGAATGGGAGGGCAGATAAAGTGCTTCTTAGATAAAGTCAAGTTAAAGGAGTTCATCATCACTAAGCCCTTATTTTATGAAATATTAAAGGGACTTAGTTAAGAAAGAGAAGAAAAAAAAACATGTATAGTAAAATGACAGCAAACTCACAATTATTAACAACCATACCTAAAACAAAAACAAAAACAAACTAAGCAAACAAGTACAACAGGAACAGAACCACAGAAATGGAGATCACATGGAGGGTTAGCAACAGGGGAGTGGGAAGAGGAGAGAGGGGGAAAAGATACAGAGAATAAGCAGCATAGATGGTAGGTAGAAAATAGGGGAAGGGCAAGAATAGTATGGGAAATGTATGGGAAAACATATTTGCCAATGGTACCTCAGACAAGGGTTTAATCTCCAAAATATATAAAGAACTTACATGACTACACTCTAAGAAGACAAGCAACACAATTAAAAAATGGGCAAAGGACTTTAACAGACACTTCTCCAAGGAGGACATGTAGAAGGTCCAAAGATACATGAAATGATGTTCAGTATCCTTAGCTATCAGAAAGATGCAAATTAAAACCACAATGAGATACCACTTCACACCAGTCAGAATGGCCATCATAAACAAAGCAACAAACAAGTGTTGGAGAGGTTGTGGAGAAAAGGGGACCCTAGTGCACTGTTGGTGGGACTGCAGACTGGTACAACCACTATGGAAAGCAGTATGGAACTTCCTCAGAAAACTAAAAATGGATCTGCCTTTTGACCCGGCAATTCCACTGCTGGGACTATATCCTAAGAACCCTAAAACACCAATATAAAAGAACCTTTGCACCCCAATGTTCATAGCAGCACAATTTACAATAGCTAGGTGCTGGAAGCAACCTAGATGCCCATCAGTAAATGAATGGATCAAAAAACTATGGTACATTTACACAATGGAATTCTATGCAGCAGACAGAAAGAAGGAGCTCTTACCCTTTGCAACAGCTTGGATGGAGCTGGAAAGCATTATGCTAAGCAAAATAAGCTAGGCAGTTAAAGACAAATACCATATGATCTCACCTTTAACGGGAACCTAAACAACAAAACAAAGAAACAAGCAAAATATAACCAAAGACACTGAAATAGAGGACAGACTGACAGTGACCAGAGGGGAGAGAAGAAGGAATTTCAGGGGAGAATGGGTAGGGTTTATAGGAACAAATTTAAAGGACATGTGGACAAAACTAAGGGGAGGGTGGTAATGGGAGGGAAGTGGGGAGGGTTGGGTGGGTGGGCTGGAATGGGACTAAAAGGGAGAAAACTGTACTTGAACAATGATTAAAATAAAAAAAGTGAGAGAGAAAAAAAAGAACTTATGACACATGGACATGAACTAAAGGGGGAAATGGGGGTAGGAGAGGGTGTGCAGGGTGGAGGGGAATGAAGGGGGGTAATGGGACAACTGTAATCGCATAATCAATAAAATATATTAAAAATAATTATCTAGGGGGAAGTCAGAAAAAAATAAAATAAAAGTCAGTTTAGCTAAAAAAAATCATTTCTCTAGGGCAGCATAGGGTGTGTGTGTGTGTGTGTGTGCATGTGCGCACGTGGCCAAGGTAGTGCAAAAGCTAAAAATTCTTTAGCATATATAATTTCAATTATTTATCTAGTGTTTATCTAGAGTGCTATAAAGAAGTTAGAAGAGAGCAGGCTTTTCTAGCTCTGATTCCTGTGAAACTCTGTTTTTATTTAATTCTACTCATACAATGCAAGAAACTGAGACTTGGAAGACAAGGCATAACACCAGCTTCCCTCTCTAATATTTCAGAATGAGCTGTCCACCGATTTATGGTAAGCCTCAACATGATAGGGCAGGTATGTATATTGTAACAAATATAGAAATCCAGCTATCCAAAAAAGAAAACAAAACAACATGAAAAAAACAACCCCAGCAATACTTTGACACATTTAGTAATAACACAAACCTTTCAAACTCAGATTCAATGCTTGGCTAAACATTCATGGTTCCTTAAAACAATTTCCTCACATAAGAAGATTTTCAAACTTCACTTGATTTCATTCCATTGGCTTCTCTCTGGTTTAACTGTAACTTGGTTAAAGTGTGGTATTTCTTTGGACACAGGATGCAGTTTTTACCTGGATGGCTCAAAAGAGTGCACCTTTGTTGCAAATGAATATTTCTATTAATGCAGTCTAAGATTTAAAATGATTATACTACATTTTGGGTCATGGTTGATTGATTTATGGTCAAATAAACTCTGAACTTTTTCATAAAATTTCTTTTAAGCCAGGATTTTCCCATTTTCTTTACTATAAAATGAATTTATAGTGGGTGAAGAAATTTATATTTATCCCAATTTTATTTCTTTATATTGAATTCATGACATTTTAAAAATAGCAATTTTAGTTAAAATTATAATTTATTTAAAAGCAGTGTTAATTTAGTAGACATTAGGATAAGTATTTGTTTCATAATGTAACCATTTATGTATTATGTGAATATAAAATCTGATTTTTGTGAGTGACATAAGGACTCAACACTAATTGGTTTATGATTCAGCATCATAAAAGTCTTTTTATATACCTTGTATTAATATTACTTGAATATTTTTGGATTGCCAAATATTTCAGTTATATCTTGAATCAATGGTTTAAGTGACATAGAACCTTTTGAAAATTTTCACAGAAAGAGCATGCACAAATGGTGATAAACATAATATTTATCCATCTGAATAGGATTTACAAGAAAGACTTGTTTCTTCTGATTCCATGATTAGATTATCAATATTTTTTGGGGGGGTATGTGTGTGTATTTTAGGTTATACTGAAATTTAGCATGTATCCTACTTTGTCCTATTTGGAACATTTCAAAAATCAAAACTTTTCATTTAAAAAGCAAAATAAAAATTATCTTAAAATATGTAGGATTTAAAAAAAATTCAGTTGTATAAATCTACATCACATTAAAAATTTCTTATTGGCAGTTTTGCATGTGTGAAACTTCTGTTAGAGTTTGGATATAAAAAGTTTAAAAACAAAGTTTGATTCTTTTAGCTGACATAGACTCTAGCTATTTTCAGTGAATTCAATTTTCTAGGAAAATTTACCAGCATCCTGAAACCATTTCATGATTGAATGGCTGGTATATCATTCTTGATGGTTTTCTCTACAATCAATTCCACTAAACCAATGAAACTCTGTAACAAAATTAGTCTAAATATAAGTACATTCTTTCAGATGTAATAAGGAAACAAGAAACTAGCTTTCAGGTAAATTCCAATATTATAGGAAATGTTCCCTGGAAAATAGTGCATATTGAGAATAACATTCTAAGGTGTACATCAAACAAATAAATAACCAAAAAATTCCCAAGGCTTTTGTTGGACATAGTAGATTGTATTAACCGGAGTCTACACTGATCATCCCTCTGCAGAAAGAGGCAGGGGTGAGCCATCACTATAGGACATCCCAACGATGCTGCAGCCAAAGTCCTCAGCAGCAGAGAGGAACAGGGAGCTGTCACAGTGTTTTCCAACCCTAAGCATCTTGATTAGCACTACTGCCCCCTCCAAAAGTGCAGATGAAGTAAAGCTATACCCACCTGAAACAATCTGTTAGTAGGTGAAAATTTCTGCATGGTTCAGGATGTGTCAAATTTAGTTTAGTCATAGTACCTGCAGACACATGTCATTCCTGTGAGCACTGTGTGGTCCATACAACTTTCTGTAATATGAGTGTGCAGTAAAAAACTAACCTTACCCAAACGGAGGTCTGAGCTTTGTCTTCTGCTTCTGGGAAACAATTCTAATCCTTTGGAAAAGTCCCTTATGATAAAAGTGTCTTTGTTTACACAAGGCCTGAGGTCACACCAGATGGTCCATGCCAACAATGTGAATTATGGTGGGGCCTTTGGGTCAGCTTCACTACTGGGGGGGTGGGGAGCTGAAGACTAAAGTCAGACAGACATGCAGGTGTACTATGCATGCATGTCTATGTGACCGAACTTCAATAAAAACTCTGAACATCAAGGCTGAGGTGTTTCACTGCCTGGAAATGCTTGTATACTGTCACACATCATTGCTAAAACAGGTTAGTACTGTCTCATACTCCACTGAGAGAGGACAGAAAGCTCAAGGCAGCTCTCTTCTAGACTCTGCCCCATATGTGTGGCTAATTTTTACATGCATCTGTTCACTCTCATGAAGTGCCACTATGAGTATAACAGTTTTAAACGAGTTCCGTGAGTCCCTCTATTGAATTATTAAATTTGAGGTGGTCTTGGAGTCCTCAGAACTTGCAATTGGTGTCAGAAATAAGGATGGAATTGTGAACCCCCACACTTTGCAATATGCAGTTGATGTTGAAGGGTTAGAGGACTTTTTGATATTTATAATATTGATTAGTCTGAAAAGGGACCTCAATTGCCTGAAAAGATTGTATCTAAAACATCCTCATGTCATGTATACTAGACTTGTGACAAAAGTAATTATTAACTTAAACTTTTCTGATCCTTTCAATAAATCCTGACAACCTATTGAAATTTGTTTATTATAACCCTAGAGTACACTTTCTAAATCCTCTACTTTTTGGTTCTATTCTGTTTTACTTGCTATTATTTTTATTTTCTGGATAATATTTATTTTCATGGGTATAAATTTAATAAATATATCAAACAACTAGTGTTACTTGTTCTGTTTCATATTTCCACAACAAAACAATATAATATCTTTATTCTTCTGTATTTCTTTAATGTCATTTCTGCAAAGGCTGACGCATTCTTTGGGGAATATTACTTTGGCCATCTACTGAGGATTAATTTAAAGTCTTCTGAGAAACTGCAGTCAGGTTTTCTGAAAGCTGTAGGAGTGTGGTGACATATATAAATAATTCTGCACCATATTTCACATTGGATGCCAATTTTTCTGTGTTCCTTTCAAAATATTGTTTTGTTTCATGAGCCTTTTTAAAAGTCTAGGCCCTGGTTGCTTTAGAGATTTCTTTGCTTCCCAAGCTCCGTCAGTGAAATTATATGAGGCTTTCAAACTGCGTATCCAAAGATTTAACTTCAAAGGTCCAATTATATAGCATTTTTGTTTGATGGGGGAGTGAAAAGAAAAACATGGGGACAAGTTCCATGATTTTTTTCTCACCAGTGCGTGAATCATTTTCAACCATTAAAATGAATATATGGATTCTCTTAGAAAATCATTCCCACTCCCATTATTGCTCTCAGGAGATTTCTTGTAATTCTGAAATTGGCTCTCTTTTGTAATTATATGAAAAAAACTAGGTCTTTGGCTTCAGGGAATGCTACATTTCACTGAACTGATCTAGCTTTGCTTCATGCTCTGACTGTGTATAAATCTCTGATTACATTCCAAGAAAAAATGTTACTAGACCACAAATTAGATGTTCCCTTAGAATTCTTGCAGTACTATTTTGCACTCTGTTGGTTTTTTCTTAGACTTACTTTTTCTTCAAAATGCACCAATGGGAGATTTTAATAATTGTTGACCAAAATGTAAATATGTTGTGTATTTTTTACCCTGGCAATAAAAGGCCACTCAATATTTTCAGATATTCATACATTCTCCATCATTTTCCTGTAATTGATGTTAATGTTGGTTGGCTGATATACAATTCTTGAATGGGAAAGAGAGCTGTGATCTCTTTCTAAAATTCATTCTTTCCTGGGTATTTTGGGGACTAGAGTATTGGGAAAGGCACATTTTGAGAGTATTTTTGAGAACTTGTAACTTCTGACCTCACATTGAATGGGTCAGCTGACCCAAAGAGATTGAGATTGAGGGATCTAACACTCTACAGCCACATCGACTTCTCTATTATTGAAAAGTCAGCATACATTAGACTTGTAATTTCCCAGTCCAGTGCGAGAGTTATGAGTTAACGATTTGCTAAGACACAACCCAGCCAGACGAGAGAGGAAAGGGACTGGGGACAGAACAGCTACCTCATTCCTTCTGTGGTTTTTTATCATAACCTAGACACTGAGTAGTAGGAGACCTGGCAGCTTCCTAGGAAAAGCCAGAAGAGCCTCACGAGAAATTCACATGACTTTTGTTGTCGGGTCTTGACCCTGGAAAATAACCCAAAGACAAATCAAAGCAAAAGACTCTAACTCTGTCAATTGTTATCTTTCTCTTACACTAGCTGACATTTAGAATGCTTAGTCTAAAAGTCAGTAGGTAGGACACACTGCCACACTTAATTTATTTTATGATGAAAGTTTCCTTAATTGTTGGGAACCACACTGCCTGGTATCAGAAGCTGTAACCCTCACCAAGGCTAAGGCAGAGGGAGTGACTTTGGACCATAAGCCAGCAAGGAGAGAAAAGCTTATCTCCCTGGCAGTAGTGATGCTTCTGCTGTTTCATTCATAACTAACCCCCAATGCTTGGTCGGTTAGCCAATGTTGGGTAAGATTCCCCAAGGGGGGAATGACCTAAGACAGGCACGATCACGTGGGAGACCCCCAAGAAAGGACTTTGGGGGCTACAGCAAAAGGGGGTGATGGACCCTCGCCCCTCAGCTTTGACATAGCCTGAGTCCTTATGGTATGGGAGAAAATCTCCTTACCTCTTGGTTGCCTTAGTTCCCTTGCTCCACCTAAGCCTGAAACAATGACAGGGTAGTGCAGCTCTGTGCTGAAAAGGGCGGGTTCCCCGGGTGATCAGGCCTAAGAAAGAATATGTAAAATCTTGTGAAACCTGCTTTGTTTAGAATGCTCTCAGTTGAATGATAACGGTCCAGGGAAGAAGTAAGTTTGTTCCTTAAAGTTTTTTACAGCTGTTTGATCCTAACTCAAAATAGGCCCTCAGACTTCCTTGTTACCTATTGTTTGACCCTTACTTCCTAGCAATGAGTAGTGTGCTTTACCTGAATTCTTATGCAAACGAAACTAATAAAAAGCCTCTCTGATGGGGGAACAGGGTGCTCTCCCACCAGAGAGAGTGGCCATTCCGTTCCTACTTCCCCACAGGACTTGGTTGCCTCTGTGTATGCTTTTCTCACGTGTTGACGAGCCATCCACAGTGTTCCACAATCACTGTCGGCCAGTGATTGCGACAAGTAATAAGAATATCCTAGGAAATATGTCACATAGGATGATTGTTTATCAAAATTTAGAACATAAAATATGCCATTCTAAACTGTGGCTATATATTTAAACTGTTTTCTAGCACTCAGGTTTTCATGGTCATAAGAGATATTCTTACAGAAAAATTAGAACTGGAAAATCATCTCCTCAAAGATTTCTTCAGGAGATATTATCAGGAGTTGTCAGAGACTAAGACCATCTGATGTTTTCTTTTTAGCTTAACATTAGTAGTGCAGAAATGCCTTTCCTTTTTTCTGTGAAAGTGCAGAGTAGCCTGCCTCTCTATTGAGGTCCAATGCTCACCTCTCAGAACTTCCTAAAACACACCAGGCATTTGCATTTGACTAGAACAATCTTTCATACCCCTTCATAGCAGATATTGCAAATGTTGGAACAGTTGAGAAAATGGTGTCTGATAATTCTCACCCCAGGTTAGAAACCTTTTTGTCAGTCCATGTCTCTGAAGGGTTTCATGCTATCTTGGTCAGAAATGACTTAGTATAGAGACATATGTCTGAACACAGCAGTAATTTAACCATTCAGCTGTGTTTCTGAGTCAAACTGGTGCTGAGGAGCAAAGACTGCTGGGAGTGGCACTGGTATTTCTGGAGATGACTGATGAGGTGGCAGAGGGGGATCTCAGAGCTGACATGGTGTGTGTTGGTGTGTGTGCCTACATGCGTTTGCCTAGGTAGAGAAGGAAAGCATTCTCCTTTACCGTCTCTCCTTCCGTGTATTCTTAGGAGACCATTTGATCCTGCTGGAAGATCTAGGAGATCTTGAATGGCACAGGGTTGTAAGATATAAGATATGGGATATATTTATACTAAAAATTATTGTTTATCTGAAATTCAAATTTAATGGGGTGTCCTGTATTTTACTTGCTAAATCTGACAATCTTTTGTGAAGAGCATAAGGAATTGTGGCCCTGTGCTGAGCAGGTACAAACTCTGTTTTGGTCTGAGCTGAATGCTGGATCATTTGTTTCCATGAATTGAGGGTATACTAATTATTGAAATGTAATTGCTATTGGGGGAAGTGTCAACTGTTATTACTTATAGGTACTGATGAACTCCCCAAAACAAGAACTAAAAGTGCTATTTTGCTATGTAAATGTAACATGTTCACTCTTATGAAAAATACCTTCCTTTAATTATTACTATTTAGCATTTCATTCATCAGAATAGCATTAATTTTGTTTCTAGCTTTATTGGAATGTGGGGAATTAACTTCTGCATTTGTCTTCTGTGGGTTGGTCAACTACTCTCAGCTGCAGAAAAACTGGGAGTGTTACAGGGTGCAGCCAAGAGGGGGGCCCCAAACAGGCATTTGAAATGGGGTCCAGAACTTAAGGTGTCCAGGAGATTTTGGGATGTCTCCATCCCCCCCACCCAGGGTGTGGGTTGGGGGAAGGGACAAATGGAGCAGGGCCATTGAGAGCTGTTTAGCATAGTAACAGCCTTGCAGCTAAGCTCTGGCGTGGTCGTTTGGCATATCTATAACCTTTGACCTGTTGCACAGATATGTTAAGTAGCTGTGATCAGCTCTAAGCCAGGGGAATGGAGGTGACTTCCCCACCCAGATGTGGCTGGGGGGGGGGGGGGGCGGGTCCCCTGAGTTACAGCGCCTGCGTGGGAGCTCAGAGAGGATTGGCTCCAGGACATGGGGCCACGCCTGCCCAGACTCATGATGGCAGCCCAGTAAAGCTGGAAGGATACGAGTTCTGGCATGTGAAGCCGAGTGTGGGAGGAGTCGGAAATGAGGCTGCAGAGGAAGATTGGCCGCGGGGATTTAAAACCCAGATTTGGTAGCCATTGAGGAGGAGAACCATGCGCAGCCCTGAGGAGAGCTGTGCACAGCCCTGAGAGGAGGAGAACCATGCTGCTTTAGGAAGGAGAGCCATGCGCAGCCCTGAGAGGAGGAGAAGCACTCGGACTTGAGGGAGTGGAGACTCCTGCAACCCTGAGAGAGGGAGAACCACGTGGCAGCCCTGAGGGAGAGAACCACGAGTCTTTAGCAGAGTGGAGACTCCCGCATCCCAGAGAGAGGGAACCATGCGGCCTGGCAGAGTGGGGACCCCCACAGCTTTAGAAGGGGGAACCACCACCTGGTTTTAGCAGAGATCCCGGCGACTCAGCTGAGGGTGCCGGGAACCCAGGGAGGTCTCCCAGTCAAGATCGAGTACTAACTGGGAAGAACCAGAGGACTGCCTGAGCCATGGACTTCTATTTCCTGAGATACGGTACTCTGGACTGGGCAATGGGGGAAGGAAGGAAGGACTGTGTCTGTTTGTGGGTGTTTTTAGGGACTTTAGGATTTTTTTTTTTTTGATAAAGACATTAGGTCACTACTTTAAGTTAGTATAGCATTAAATAAACATTTTCTTTCCTTTTCACGAATCTCTGGCATTGAGAGACGTCTTTCCTAGGGCGGCGGACATAACGGACCCGGGGCCTTCTTTCAATAATAGTATATCATCCCAGGCCCCCCTTGTTGTGTTCTGTAACAGGAGCAATTTCCTTTTATGCAGGTATAATCACTCGATTGATCTTTTCTTCTTTAAAGTTATATTTTGTTTTGTGTCTTAAATTACACTGTAACCTTTATAACATCCTCAGAGCACTTAAAACAAATGTGTGTCTCAAGAGCATTCCATACATGTTAATGCAATTTCATTTGGAAATCCAATAAAAGGAAATGTTATATCAGAATCACTACTCCATTGGTCCTTTAGAGGGTGTGGCAGAGTCAGAAATCTTTTTAGTTTTTCATAAACATGGAACTGTGACAAGTATCTTTTATTCTTCCTCAGATTTAAACTATGAAAAGGCATAAAAGGACTGGAATATTAATTCCTTTTGAAAGTGTAAAGACTTTTTTCCCCCACATCCTGCAGCTGATGGTGTGATGGTAGATAGTACAAACAGCATGTGTACCATATAGAACTACTGTTCTTGAGAGGGTTTTTCACCTTCAAAATATGTTATATTAAAGTCAAAATATTAGTTGTTTGGTATTTATTTAGAAATGAAATGGGTTCATATTTTTTGCTGGATTCTAGATAATGGTCAATGCATCGTTTCAACAGCCAAAATGATGACATGGTCCCTGTCATGAGCAGACTGATCAAGTACTCACTTTCATAGTGGGCCTCTGGAATTTTTGTAACAAAAATATTAGATTTTTTTCTCAGCTACATTCTTTATCATGTTCATTACTGCTATTTAATAGATAAGATACTTGACTTCTAAACAATTTATTAAAATTTGATTTCTTTGATGGTTTTACTTGGGACCTATCAATAATCAACATTTTTATTCGTTAACAGTTTTGATCATTGTGTTGGGTCATAGTTGGGTGAACACTTGTTGGTCCCTCAGAGGAGTAATGCAAGGATGGCTTAAATAAGACAATGAGTACTTTTTTCCATTACTCTTACTCTTACTCTTACTACGTGATTGTATCTGTGAACATGTAAGTCAGTCATAAGTGTGAAATTCAGAATTTTCAATGTAGACATTTTCATTAATTTCTAATGACTGATGGTTAATTAAGACGACAAAATTAAGACATTTTAAGATTTTTGGCAATTGAGCACTGGGTAATTAAGTCCATAAGGCATGCAATAATAAAAATGTTATTTTTTTATTTACAAACATTTTACTTTAATAACACTGTTATGTAATATATTCCTTGTGTTTTTTACACACTTTTTTAATTCACAAAACACATCTATTAACTAGAAAAATGATATGGCATCCTATTTTAGGTAGTTTATCAAATTTTCTGAAAATAAAGAAGGTTTGGGTTTTGGGAACATTAAAATAATTAACACAAAGGAGAAACATGTAATCATTACTCATTATGTTTCCCTGCATTGTTTTCTCCTTTCTCCATAAATGTCCGGAGACTGATGTTTCGTGGCATCTGGGCTTGGGTGTTATTTGTCACTAGAAGTGAGTCATAAGAGCAGAGAGATTATTTCACCTTCCTAGGTCCTGATCTGTCCCCACACTGAAATTTTATGGATTTTGTGCTTGATGTTCACATTTTTCCTACTACCTGACAGTGTGTACTTTGACAAGCAGTTTGATTTTTTTTTTTAAATAAGAAGCTTAAGAAACTCAAACTCCATCTAAGAAACGTAAAAGCTTCATGGCCAAAATTAACCATACATCTCGCATTTCTAATCTTTAACATTATTGAATGTAAATATACAAAGAATTTCCTTAGTAACTTTGAAATCAATTCTTCAAAAAAGACAAATAGTTTTCCACTTCTGTCTTCAAATAAATCAAATGACTTCTTAAAATTAATGAGCTCCTTAACATACAATGCCTCTAATTGTTTTTGTGGCCAGTCTGTTATTCTAGGTTGTGTTTTATTTCTAGTCTGTGACTGGCCACTCAGTTCTTCCATTGTAATTATTTAAATTACTAATCTTCTCCCTGCTTTCCTCCATCCTGTAAGCCCATTTCCTGTTCTTCTCTTCCTTTCCTGTTCTTCTCTTCCTTTCCTGTTCTTAAACCCTTTTTGACCCTACAGGTTCAGGAACAGACATCTTTACGTAGGCAGGGTATTTGGAGTTCATGTTAAACATGAAAATGACTGTGGTCCTGCCTATTTACCTCTGAAGTTGAATCCAGTCTTCTGCTTTGTTTCTGACCCCAAGACCCTATTTCACAACTGATTCTGATTAGGGAGTCTGAGTCCCATTGTTCTCTGTGTACCTTAACGACTGCTATCTCCCCACTCACTAATGACAACATGTGGCTTTCCAAATTTAAATTTGTTCAATGGAAATACCTTTCCCCATCCAATAGGCAGATCTAAAACTGCAAACAACTTTGACTTTGGTATATAAATTCTATGCAGGATATTTCCTGACATTGTGGCCTTCTTGCTAAGAGACCTTAACAAAATTTACAGATCCTGGTTCTATTTTTGGCAAGAGCTTGAATTATAAATGTTAAATAAGGAATTTTAGGGTTTCCTTGAGCTCTGTAGATGGTATTTTATATATATATATGAAAATTCTATATTTATATATAAATGAAAATAACAACTTCTTTATATACATGTTTTCAACAAATACCTCTCCATGTTAGCAGAGTTCCATTCAGTCTTGATGAGCACATTACCCTCTAAGACAGCATTTTTTAAAAATCTTTTAATTTCATGTAGTTTTTACTGTATTAAAACTGGAATCAGGACATTAAGGTTTATCTCTCTCTCTCCACTCCTGGCAGGGCAATTTAATTTAATACACAGAGTGGAGCAAAAAGTAGGCTTGCAGTTGTGTGTGTGTGGGACAAAAAGTTTATTCCTGTATTATTACGTATTAATGATTATATTATTTTCCATATAAACATCTATAAACCTACTTTTGCCCAACCTTGTAATTTAAAATTAAAAGGAGTGGAGTTCATCATTAAACTTTAGGTCAAATTAGCAATATTCTCAGGCTGTGTACTGAGTTTGCAAATAACAGCCACAGCCCTGGCTGGTGTAGCTCAATGTATTGAGTGCAGGCCTGTGAACCAAAGGGTCACCAGTTTGATTCTCAGTCAAGGAACATGCCTGGGTAGTGGGCCAGGTCCCCAGTAGGGGACACAAAAGAAGCAACCACCCATTGATGTTTCTCTCCCTCTTTTTCTCCTTCTCTTGCCCTTTCTCTAAAAATAAATAAATAAAATCTTTAAAATGAAAATATCACCCACATTTATGTAAATATAGGCAAATTTCATTCTTTCCACCAACCATATCCTAGTCAGGTCCCATAATATTGAATTACAGCTAGAAAGAAAGCAGGTAAAATTCCAAATAACAGTTGATACCAGATGGTGTTTAAGTAAAACTGTCTTTATTTTAAGAAAATTCTGTAACGACATTGTTGTCTCCTTAACTTAGTTCTAATTAAGTCACTCATCAAATACCTAAGTTAAACACTGTACTGTGGCTACATATAAATCTTCATCATATAAGGGAACAACTCACTTATTTTTGAATTTGAGTGTTTTATTTAGTCAGTTAGTTATTGTAAACTGCTTTCAGAGAAGCAGCTTCTTTTCTCTCCCTCCCTGCCTTGTTGAAAAACAGTAACAGGACTCTGAGTGCATGAAACTTATGGCATCCATGCAAGATGGTGAGAATCTTTCCTTGATCTTGCTGCTCAGAAACATGCAGCTGCTCCACCTTGAAAGATTAATTCACCCCCTTTCATTTTCTGCCTACTGGCATCCTCCTCATTGATTGCCACTGAAGATTCCCATTTATTTTCCTCTAAAGCAATTCTTCAGGTTTTAAATTTCTGAGCCAGATCAAACTTTGAAAGAACAGCATGGCTGCTGACTCTGGACTGACCTGAGCTGGGCTTTGCAGGTTTCCAATATTTAAATTTAATTTCAGCTAATGGAGGGTGCCAGCTCCAGCAGGAATGGCAGGATTCTCTGTGGCACCTGTAATTACTACTGAATTTGAATATATCTTATAATACAGATTCTGAAGGTTTACTGAGAATTGCTACATTGCTGCTTCTAGTTTTGATATAAATGCTGAGAAAAGATAGGCAGTGGAGAAGGAAGGACCAGGAACTCTGTTTTACTATGGGAGACCCATGGACTTTTATGAAATGAACATAACCTATGTTCTACTTCTTTCCTTGAGTTGTCTTATCAGATTAATATACTGGGCAGGTTATATTTTGACTCTTCCAAACAAGCTGACTGAAAAACATAGTTTTCCCCACTCTGGAGCCTCTCATTAGGCTGGGAGCTCTTGAAGCCCTTGTGTCATACTGAGATTTCCCCCCTGAATCTGGCATAGAGCAGACAAAACCTGACTGCTGAACACATGATTGAATGAATGATCTGTGTTCTTAACTACTTAAATCTTTCATTTATAGTAAAAATTTGTTTAAAGCTAATGTGTGTTTACCTTCTAGTCTTCATAAGAAAATTGGCAAGCTTATGAAAATCTAAACTTACTTTTGGAGACATTGATTCATATTGACTTCTACTGGCAAATTAGAGGCAAAGAAAAGTCCTAAAGAATTATGATATATTCCATTTTGACTTAGAAAAATACAAAATTACACTTATTTTCAAAAACTTACTTTTGGTTTTGGTGTCAATTAGATTATCTTTCCCATACTTGCTTATTATTCAAATAAGCTGGAGCCTCTGTAAATATTTAGGTTCCTAGCTCCTCCCCAGAATCTGAGGCAAGGCCCAGAAATCTGTATTTCTTAATAAGTTCCTGCATGAGTGATGTAATCAGAAAATTTTGTTAACTACGGAATTAGAGAGTTCACCAAGGTGTTGTAGATTGTTCTCGGTAAATATGTGTCATTAATCTTTAAGGTCTAACAAAATCTTAATGGAAATGCTGTGTTGTTGTTGTTTTTTTTTTTATGGGGAATCCAGAATTGCATCTTTTTGACTTATGTTTTTAAAAATCCTGGACAATTTTTTAGGGAGAAAAACAAAATATTAGCGACTTTTTCCCTGCCAAAAAAACAAAGCTTCCATGGTGTGAATCCACGTTTATTTAAACACCATGATATTATGACTAATATACTGGATAAAAAAATCCTTCTTAATTTCTAATTTTTCCATATAAATACTTTCCTGAAATTTATTATTGTTTTTACTTTGGCTTATAACATTAAAAATTAAATGGTAAAAGTGTCTGTCAAATTTTGCAATTTTCCTGCTAACTGCAGTAAAAAACAGTTCCAAGAATATAAAACAAATGTCACTTTCATCAGAGCAAAGGAATATTTGACTTTCAAACAAAAAATGTATCTGAATCCATGTTGTGGAGAAATGTAAAAGTCAGGTAAATGTTAGCAAATAGGTATTGTAGAGTAGAAAGAGAAAAAGTAAGAATGTAGGGACTGTGATAAGACATTATTACCACATGCTCAACTATGGAAGATTTAATATAGGATTTTTGTCAAAAATAGAATACTAAAGTAAATTGCAATTCTTATGAAAGCTCTAAAAGGATAGTAAAAAAACTGATACTTCAATGAAAATAACAAAGCATCTATTTTTTGCCATCGACTTTTGGTGTTCAAGCACACACACACACACACACACACACACACACATTCATGCTTATATTTACGTACTCCTATGTACGTATATAATTTTTCCATGGCATTGTTTTCCTGAGGCTTAGTCAGTTATGACTAATGAAAAACAGAAAACTCATTCATATTTTTTTATAATTTCATTTACACCACTTACGGTAAACCTATAATACTGCTGTTATTTTGATATTGTTTTGATGAAGTAATAATCTTGTTTCTGGATCTACATCAGATTCCACACCTACACCCTCAAAATCTATCAAGGGAAGCAGTCATAGAGACAAAACAAAATGAAATGAGAAACAGAAAGGCACAAATAAAGGAATTAGAGAATGTTTTAAATATTTCCTTTTGAAATGTGCATCAATAAAACATTTCACAGGCACATGTTCTGACCAGAAACATTCAGTTCACTTATTTATTGGGGCAAAAATTTGAAGTTGAATTTGTACTTGTGAAGAATGAGGACATTCTTCCCTTATGGAAAGTAACCATGGAAAAGCAGACACAAATAATACTTAGAATCAATAGGAGATGGCTTGTTCAAGTTAAAAAAATTAATTGCTAAGTTGTTTAGGGACTCTCTAAAGAAGAGAACATCTTTAAAGAATATATAAAATTATAGGTAAAATACATATCATTAATAGCAACAACAAAGCATAATTATTTGGATATATAACAGATATATGTATATGTAAATAAATGTATATAAACATGTACTTAAGTGACTATAGTCACAAGTGTTCAAAAAAGTATGCAATGCATTTTCTCATTTATTTTATAAAACTCCTTTCTCTGTGGGAATGGAGATATGTATGCCTGTAGTTTCTTCTTAAAGTATTTCTTTACTACAGTAGTGATTGCTGTGTTCTTATGTATGGTTTATTGGTGTTAGTTTTTTCAGTAATACATAGTAAACTTAATCTAAGGCTTTTCTTCATTATATTGACTTAGATATAATATTATACACAAATTGGCTAAACTTGATTTTAAACCCACTAGTTACATTAGCTGAGTTTAAGCAATTGTCCTGCTTATAATATTGAAATGGTTTAATGTTTCAGAATTTTTATATTGGATAGATGACACTGTGACATTGTCTCAAATGAGAATTCTGGCTTGTGTCTTTTCCACTGAATGTGTCAACGCACACTCATAATTTTCTTACTTCCTAGCAGAGCCCATTCCTTTTTTTTTTATAATAAAACTTATTTTGGAAATGCCAAAATCAAAATCATGTGTTGTAGTAAATGTAAATTTATAGCTATAATCTATTTTGTTTGTGCTTATGGAGGTAATTTTCTGTGGCTCTATATTAATTTGAAAGTAGACTTGATAAATTTAAAATGTAATCCTAAAGCAATCACTAAAATAAATAAAAAAGTTCTGGCAAATAAGTAAAAAAATAACACATTATGGAATCATTAAAAATTCGATTAATCCAAAAGAAGGCAGAAAAATAGAAATAAATGAAGCAATCATGTGACAAGTAGAATATAAATAGCAAGATGTTCTATGTAAACCCAATTATATCCATATTCATTTCAAATATAAATACTTTAGTAAGAAGCATTGATAGTTAGATTTTTAAAAGAGGAGGGTTAATTATATGCTGCACAGTGGAAATGTGTTTAAAATATAAAGTACAATTAAGTTAGAAGTTAAAGAATGGAAAAAAACATATACCAACGCATCAGTAGTCAAAAAAAAGCTGGAGCACCTCTATCAATACTGGCAAAGGAGATTTCAGAGCAAAAAATATCACCAGGGACAAAGAAGGTCATTTTTGAATGACAAAGGAATTATTTGACCAAGAGGACATTACAATCCTAATTGCTCATGCATCTTTTAACAGATCTTCAAAATATATCAAGCCACCACTGATGCAATTGCAAGGAGAAGTGGAGAAATTCTCAATTATAGTTGGTAATTTCCACATTGCTCTCTCTGTAATTGATTGTACAAGTAGATAGAAAATCAGTAAAGATATAGAAAACCTGAACAACACTATCAAGTAAGTTGGCCAACTTGGCACAAAAGTTTTACATATATTTCAGACTCGGATAATAAAGTAAAACACATCCATGCGCAAATTTCTAGTCTATTAAGGAAAAAATGAAAATAATTCACATATAATGATTAAATCACAAGCTTCATGTAAATAGAGATGAAATATTTCACTACTACAATGAAACCATATTTTTCTTTGTACCTCTTCACAAAATAAACTATATAAAGATTTCACTATTATAGATGTGCTTTTAGTAAATATTACACATAGATAATGGATGAAAATACTTGTCTACTTTAAAATTAATTTCAATCTGTTCTCAATTTCAATGTCTTTGGCTATACTTTGCTTGCTTGTTCGTTTTGTTGATTAGGCTGACAGTGATCAGAAGGGAGGGGGGATAATGGGGAAAAGGCTAAGTGTTTACAGGAACAATTATAAAGGACATATGGACAGAAACAAGGGGGGTGGAAATGGGGGAGGGAGGTGGAGAGGACTCTGGTGGTGGAGAGGGGTGGAGGAAATGGCAGGAAACTGTACTTGAACAATAATAAAAAATTTCAAAAAGAAAAAAAGAAAATTAATTTCAAGAGTTATATAATGTATGACTTTAAAACTCTTCATTTTATAGGCCATATTTATTCTCTGTGTATCAGAATGCTTCCTGTAAAAGGTAAAAGACAGGAACTGAAACAATTACTTTCAATAAATGATGGCAGGTATTTGTTTATAGCTCAAAAATAAATTTGAAGGCAATTTTATATAATACCCAATATTAATTTGATCTAACATGTCACTGAATATAAAACATGTCATTATTTTATGTTCTTCAAGAAAATAAGTACTCCCAATTAAATTGTGACATTGTAAAACACAACAGCTTCCGAGACGGTAAAATGTAAAATGTGTGTGTATTCCGAGGTGTTAAATGAATGTATCAGGATGTTAACTGGTTTGCTCTGAGATGTTAAAAGGTAAATAGATGTGGCTTTTATAATATAAACCTAAAATCATGTTTCTTTTAAAATCCATTTTGTGTGAAGTGAATTCAGACTTACTGATTCACTTAAATAGCCATTGCAGGCTTAGAATTTCTAGAAAAATGTATAAATTTTCTCCATGAATACTCGAGGAAAATAATATTCCAAGCTCTCTATTGGTTACTAATACAATAACAGTAAAGGACTAAAGAAGCTACAGAAAATGGAAAAAAAAAACATTGTTAACTCAGAAATATTTAATGTGTATACAAGTGTGTTATATGTTCACTCAAATCCTTGAACAAAGAGATTTTGTCTCTGTTGATGTCTTCAGAAAGCAAGAGTTTTTTGCAAAAATACTCCAAGCAATGAGTTAATTTCAATTTTATTAGTGTAGCTGAGGCCATATTTTAACATTTGATCCAATTTGTTATTGATTTTATCCCAAAGCACTTTCATTCTCCAGGGTCCCTTAGAAATTCAGACCAGTAGATATTAGGAAAAGATGTTCAAAATGATAAGAACCTTAAATAATTAGAAATTGCATAGTATAGAATTGTATGGTATATTAATGTATATCTATTATTATAATATTAAAACAGTTTAGGCAGGTCAATAATTAACGAGCTCAATAAATTAAAACACCATTAAAAATTGAACAAACATCCTATCTTTTAATTTTGATGAACTAGTAAAATAGTCAAAATTTGTATATATCTAAAATTCCTAAGTATCAAAATAATTAATGAAATTCAAATGTTTAGAAGTCTTTTAATTAACATTTGAAATACTCTTCTCCAAAGAACATTCTTTTCTGGTACCACTTTTTTATTATTAATAGTATATTTTAATAATAAAAATATTAGTATCATGTATTGAAACAATAAGTATTTGTATGTGCTTTATGGTAAATATAAACTGAATCTAAGATCTTAGATTATTGATAATACAGAAATTATTAATAAATCAATTTGTTTTTCTACAGGTTGCATCATTACCTTATTTGACTATAGACTCCTTTACAGTGCCATTCTTTAAAGCTTTTTATCTAATGTACATTTTTCAATGCATGTAGGCATTGTTTTCATTACGTGTGCATAATCAGTTCATTCAATCAAACTTGGATGCAGTGCGATCGTCCACTCTGCACATTATTAACCACATGGATGACTTACCTTATCTTTTCTTTGTTTTTCATCCTGGTATACAGTCCAGTGCTCTCCATCATTGCTGTAAGCTAGTTTGTAGGAGCCTACAAACTGTACATGACCAAAATCTTTAGCTCCCTGTGTAATGATGCCAGTCACTTTGGTAGGGACCAGAAGATCTACCTAAAAAAGGAAAAGACATAATTTAAATGCCACAACAGAGTCTATTATAAATTTACAAGTTTTTTTAACTCTGGAGATTCAGAAACACATATGTTGAAGGCAAAATTCCATTAACTGTTTATAATTTTAAACTGATGACTGAGTCAATTATTGGCTTTCAATTTTGATTTTGCCACTGGGGTAAATAGGTTAAAACTTGAACAACCATTTTGACCATTTTCAAATAAAAAGATGGTCATTTCAGTATACCAATCAATTTTCTATTAAACTAATTCATCCAGCTGTGCAGTTTTATGTAACTGAGATAGTACAGAACTGGCAAGCTAACCTTTTTGAGACTGATCATTATCTTTCAGAACTTGCATTACAATTCAATTTGCTGAATTTACAGGTCAATTCATAATAATAAAAATAAAATTATTGCTGTGTACATACCAGGCACAAAAATGGTATTAGATGTTTCATCATTAAACATTAAATAACAAGTCAACTCCATTTGCATGAATTTTAAGCAGTTTAGTTATATGAAATAAAGTAATTGTCCAGGGAAAATATTTCAGAAAACAGAATCCTGAAAACACGGAGGAGCAAGTCAAGTGTTCTTCAGAAATGAAGGATGATTATAGCATGCACCCATGACTTGTGGGATCTGTACTCATGATGTATTTATTTTGTGCAAAATATGTACTTAAAGGACAAATATGTGCTTAAGGACCCATGGTAGTTTAGTAAGCATTAAATCCATCAAAATGTAATTGAATACAAAAGATAGGGATGATTTTTCTCAAAGAGGAATACATAACATTGAGTAATTTTGGATTCTCCCACTTCATTCCCTAATTCATCCATCTTTTCTTACATCTTATGATGCTAATTAAAAAAAATTTGTTTCCATGTGGAAAATTTTTATAAGACCTTTATGTTTTTATTTTTTAGGTTTCTTGATCTATGACTTCCTGTCTCTTCGTACAATAGCCACTGACTTCCTCCTACTTCCTATGACTAAATGCCGCATTACATCTTTGATCTTATCATCTTTAACTGTCATGATCCCATGTTTGACCTTGGTGGCTTTTAACCACTATGTCCTATTGTTTCTATTTCAGGTTCCCCATCCTGTGAGATGTACTTAGTCACAAATAGACAGTCATGGGTCAGATACAGGTCATGGATGAGAAGTTAGTAGAGTGCATTGAATAGAGAATATTTAGTGATGCTCATCAGATAAAGATATGAAAGAAGTTCCCAATGTTTCACAGCCTAAAAACACATATATTTTAAAAAAATCACATGAATTTTTGCCCACTTTTTGAAACATTCTTTAATTAAAGACAGGCTCAAATTGGACAATGAATTAAGATAGAAAACCACCCTTAATGCTTTATTAAAAATTTTAGAAAGTTTAACAAATACCTTAAAATACCATGCTTCTGTTTTTGCTATTTTCCAAACATATATTATGTCATCTCAACACCTTGTGCATCCAACGGCAATACAGGATGGAAAAATTACAATATCCTGGGAAGGAAACTGTTGTTGCCACTATATGAAGTGCTTTCTTGTATGTGCTTATTGGATTCCCTCAGCAACCCTGCAGGATAGGGCATTCTCTTTACATTACAAATGGGGGAATAGAAGTATAATATAACTTGATGTGTGATCCAAAGACAAACAGTGAATAAAGGAAGGACCCCCAATTCAAATGCATGTCTTTCTGATTCAATGTTCTGCCATACATATAGATTCTCAGACAATGACTTTTTTCTCCATTCTTGATGACTATTTCAGGAGTTTCTGAGGAATCTCAAAGCTTTCTCACCATATTTCATCAAACTTATAGCAACTGTAGGTCCCCCCTACCCCCACCCTGACCCACACACAAAGAAATCCTGGCTTTACAATACTGGGAGAGCAGCCCTGTCTTTTAACAGGAATTTCTACTCTGTTCTTCAGCTGTCTGGGCTTACAATGTGGGTTGCTTTTGTTGTCCTAAATCCAAATCTAAAGCTCAGAGATAACTAGGTATAGCCTCTGGTCTTCAAAGTGCTCTTGACGTTGCTGTCAGTAAATGCAAAAATCAAAACAAAACAGCAAAAACAAACAAATAGATAAAGTACTCTTAAAATACTCTGAGTCACTGTTTGCCAAGGCTGTGAACACACAGGAACTCAAACTGTCTCCAGGAAAATAAAACCTTCCAGGGCTGTAGTCTTCAATCCATAAATTTCTATCAGTCATTAGCTAAGATGACGTAATGAGGAGTCATAGCATTCTCCTTTTCTGTGGTATTTCGTAAAGTTAGCTAGGTTTCCTGCTGGGTGGAGATGTTTTCTCCTGAGGTTGTGTGTCTTGGCTCTTTCTAACAGGTATGTTTTTCTCCTGTTCTAACTGCTTCCCTTCTCCAGTTTTCTTTTCTTTTTCTTTTTTAACCTAGAAATATTTTATTTTCTTTTTTTTTTTAGTTAAGTCAACTTCTTGACTTAAATAGTCAGCAATCTGTTTTAAGCTGGAATTTGTCCTAATTTGTTACATTAAACTTAGAATACCAGGCCTAAGCAAACCTTTTTTCAGTACAAAAATAATCAGCATCCCACACTTAACATGAGGTTGCTGCAACACGGCATATAGGGATCTCACTCTGAGACACACTCACGGAGATGTCACCCTCATGTTCAGCATGCAGGATGATCCTAGAAAAGCCCATTCCTCTGGATCTATGCCTACCCCCAGCCCCGGACCACTCTGCATGCTTGTAGACCTTCTGAGTTCAAGATGTACTGCACACATGTTGGTCAAAATGACAAAAGGCTTTCTGCTGTTTTGGACCCTCACCTCCCAAGGTTTGGCTCAAGTAGAGCAGGTTTTTTAGGGCACTGAGCTGGCACATGAGTAGAGTTTTGGCTTGGTGCACGGTGCTTCATATCCAGATCTGTGCTAAATGTGCCTTGCATGTGTTACAGTCCCTCAATAAAGATTTTGCTTTATTGAGAGGGGACTTTTTCCTAAGCATATTCTATGGACAAGAATCAACCTACAGCTAAAGATGCCCCAATGCATCATAGCAGAAAACGATAACTGCTTTTCTTGTGTTTCACTACTCAGGATAACATTACCAATCAAGGAAACACAATTGCCATGGTGATAAAGCCAATTTTTACTGGGAGGGCAACTAGTTAAAATCTCTGATCTTCAGCAATGTGACTGTGAGAGGCAGCATATCCTAGCGGAGCTGGGTGGTCTGGGTTCCTAGCCTGGCTCTACCCTGGCTAGCTGCCTGCCCTAGAGCCACTTACTTTGCCTCTCTGTATTGCAATTTCTTGACCTGAAAAATGAGGATAATAGTCCTTATAGAGTATGAGGACTGGATGAGTTAAAAGTGATTAAGTGTGTAAAATAATATATAGAATATAATCAGGGCTATACAAGACTTTGATAACAAAGAGTAAAAACAAAGAGTAAATCTGGGAAAAGAATCTAATATGGTCTTAGAGCACCTTATTAGAAGCATACTTATAGATATAGGGAAATCGAGGGGCCAGATTTTCCTAGAAGTAACTTTTTGATCCTAATGTATTTTGTTCACCTTCTCAGAGTATACATACAAAAATGGTCATTTCCTTTTTACTTAAAGTAGAGAAAATTTGAAACAATTGAAATTGTCATTCATGGGTGAAATGCTTAATTAAAAAATGGAATTAATTGTGTGGAATTCTGTGTATCTTAATTTGAATATTAAGATTACATTATAGTAGGGAAATGGTTCAAAAATAATATTGGAAGAGAAAATTAGATTCCAAATTATAGTGATTTTTCCTTTTAATTACAAGAGTGAAAACAAGAGAGATACATATAGAGAGAGGCATAATTGATGGATAAGAAAAATTTATTGCAGGAGGATTATGTAGGAATATAACTTTTTGATGTAAAACCTCCTGTAATGTCTTAGCAAAGCATAAATATTTTTAGAGTGTCTAACTTAGAAAACCAGTATAGAATAACTGAGGGCATTTGTTTGAGAAAGGTTAAGATAAGCTACATTTCAGATATCTGCATAACACCCTGACAGATGGCTCCCTGGAAGGAGAGAAGGAGGACTTAGGAAAGTCATGAGTTTCATGGAAATGTTTCTAGAGGGGTGAGGAAAACGAAAGGTGATACAGACAAATTAAGTGTGCAGAGAAGTGAACAAAAAGACCAAAGAGATTTATCACAGAAATATGCCACTCAGCTGCATCTAAAATGCTATAGTTTTTGCTTTTATGTTGTATCAGTTATTTTGGATTATATATTTAATAACTCTATGGAGATCTGTAATATTAACTCATTAAATAGGTATAACTTGAAAGCTAATATAGTAATATAGTACTTAAAAATAGAATTATGGGTTAAATATTTAGACAACATGTTTTTTTTACTAAAGAATTTTCATCTCAACATTACATAAGACAGTTGTATGTAATCTGAGCTACTTTAAGGCACGTAACTATTGTACTTGGCATTTGAACATTATTGTTCATTATCAGGTATTGGATATACTTTTAGTACTCATTTGTACCTATTAGTTAATATCATTATCTTATTATGAAATATTTACCAGCCCCTGCACCTGATATGTTTTTGTAGTTCTAAGGTATGAGTTCAGAACCTTAAAATATTATGGGGGCTTGATAAACATACTCATTCCAGCACTCATCATTGCACTCCTGCATTTACAAAAAATTTTAACTTGCAATAATATTTAAAAACATTTAATAAAGCAATTGCTTTTTCTGCATCAAATTTTAAAACTATGATCACTAACACACACAGAAAAATATAACATAAAATAACCTTTTGTAGAATAGAGTGAATTTACTGTTCTTTTTCTAAGATTTTATTTATCTATTTTTAGAGAGAGAAAAAAGGAGGGAGAAAGAAAGGGAAAGAAACATTGTTGTATAATCAGTTGCTTCTCACATGCCCCCAACCATGGACCTGGCTTGCAACCCAAGCATGTGCCCTGATCAGGAATTGAACTGGTGACCTTTTGGTTTGCCAGCCTGGGTTCAATACACTGAGCCACACCAGCCAGGGTGATGGAATTTACTGTTTTATTGGTGTTTTAGAGTGTGTCTTTTACTTGTGAAACTACATATAACATGTGTATAGTGCTATAAATAAGACTTCTAAGCTCAGGTGATCACCCAGGAGTGTGTTTTGTGGGACACCTGACATATTGTAGACATTCCAAATATCCAGGCATCATCTGCCCTCAATTCAAACTTGAGGTAATTTCATGCTTCACAGTTACTTGCAATTATAGTATGAACAATGCCACTTATCAGCAGAGCTGTGCCCCAGGATTGCTGTCAGATTATGCTATTAACTGTTTAAAAGTTTATTTAGAATTGTGCAAGTAATGCAACTGCATGTTTTAACTAAGAATGGGAGATAACATGATAATTATAAATATTTCATATTTTTATTTTAATAATATTTCTCATTATAAAAAGCAATACATGCTTCTTCTTTGTCAGCTCCAGATGAACTTTCCTAATGTAGCTCTCAGGAAAACATTTGAGAAAATCAACCAGGCTTCATTAAAACTCTGTGTGTAAAATAGTTCTAAATGAAAGTCCATCTATCAAGATTTTCTCATTAAATCCCAAAGATGTTTAAAAGGCATAAACAACCAAAATTATAAACACATTCAGAGTTAACAAATAATATTATAAAGATTCTATTGCCTTGTATTGGTTGATGTATTTAATCATGGTACATAAAGGAAAAATAACTTGATTTTCTGATCTTAATGAGAAGATCTTTGTAACATTCTATATAAATTTCACTTTTGGAATTGGTTGAAAATTATTATCAAACAATTATAAGTAACTAAAGTGGACATTAAGCTAACAGGTAAACTCTTACATAATTTCTCTACTCTTTGTCAGACAGAGTTAAACATGTCTAAAAATATAAAACAGAAAAATTCTAGGGAAAAGAATAATCCTATTCTTTTTAAGTTACTGAAAGTGACTTTCTGCTGAGTTCATCAAAAATAAGATCACCCTTGGAGAGACAAATTAACATCTTCTTTATTTACCTTTTATACTGATTTTGATTTGGCTGGAAACTTTGGCATATTTCATGAATAAGAATTCAGAACAGTGGCTAATTAAATTAGGTCTGAAATTGATAGGGTCATTATTAATTAGTTAATGGAGTCTTAATGGAAGCCTTTGATCAAACAGCATGATGATATCCAATAAATGTTATTCAAATACTTTAATTACAGCAGTACAAAAATTCAAATGAAGTAGAAAACCCAAAATTTGCTTGTAATTTAGAAAAGAAGGACATAACAAAGTACAAATTGAAATAGTTTGCTATTCAGTGCTTTTTGGTAGAACAGTGGGAGGACAGCCTACGTAAAAATTGTGTGAGAATCCTTTATAAGGTTAAAGATTCATTGAACTGGTGATCTAACTAACAGGTGTTTTAGTATTCAGAATTTGTTTGACTGTTCACTTGAAAATGCAGCCATTGTTACTAAAACAAGAATGGTTTGTGGGACATTGATGTGACCTGGCAGCCAAGAAGAGCGGACTAAAATGCACATGCATGAACAATGATGACTTCACTGTATTAGTCATTGGGGGGCTGTAGATGCCACTGAGTGAGCATGTGTACTGTGTGGCTGTCACATTCAAAATGACTGAGTGAGTAGAGCAATGAATCTGCATCAAATTATGTATTAAATTTGAAAATCCTACTGTAGAAACTATTTGGATGATTCAGAAAGCTGCAGCTATGGACAACTAGTGATTGGCAACTTTATGCATCTGTGCATGCATCACATTTCATGCATAGTGTTTTGGCAAAACAACAAATCATCCAGATGACTGAGCCTCCCTATAGCCCTGAATTGGCAGCCTGCAACTTCTGGCTTTTTCCAAAACTAAAATCCCCTTTGAACAGGAAGGGACTTCAGAATGTTGAAGAGATTCAGGAAAATACAATGGGGAGGTAATGGCATTTAGGAGAACTGTGTGAGGTCCCAAGGTGCCTGGTTTGAAAAAGAATAAGATGTCATTGTTCTGTGTACAGTGTTTCTTGTATCTTGTATCTTCTTCAATAAATGTCTCTATTTTTTATACTACATGGCTGGATACTTTTTGGACAGACTTCGCCATATATCTTTGACAGCTACTTTAATTGATAATTTTATCAAAGGCATTTGCACTTTTTAAAATATTTTATTTATTTATTTTTGAGAAAGGAGAAGGGAGAAAGAGAGGGAGAGAAACATCAATGTGTGGTTGCCTCTGGTGCATCCCATACTAGGAACCTGGCCCGCAGCTTAGGCATGTGCCCTGACTGGGAATCGAACTGATGACCCTTTGGTTCACAAGTCATGCTTAATCCACTGAGTCACACCAGCCAGGGTGGCATTTGTATTTTGTTTCACCATTACATATTTTACAGACTGACATTTACAAACACAAAGTATCTGGACACAAATATATATGTCAATATGCATATTTACATAAATCTTGTTGTGTGGTAAATAAAAATCAGGAGAACTCTGAAAATAAAACATCCACAGAGTAATGTACATTCTAGTGATGGCAAATAATAATGCATATTTTAAATATTCAGAGACCCTGGAAAGATAGGAAGTTGACAGAATGTACAATGTAATTTTATACGCCATGCTTGCTGGAAGAACTATGCATGTTATGTTAATATAACACTTTGCCATTCTCACAATTTGTAAATCATCTGTAGAGTTCTACCCATCATTTAGTTTCATTAGACTGTGTAAGCCTTAATTCTACTGTTTTCAGTCTTAACTAGATATGTGTACATTTTGTGGTGATTGATTTTTAGGCTAAAACAACAACAAGGAAACACAACATGCAAAGGAATCTAGATGTTAACTTATTTCTCCTTGACCTTACCAAAGGAAGTGGAAAGGGGCATTGCCTCTGAAGAATGAGGCTCGAAGTACACATTTCAAATTGCTTGGGGGAAATTGTATCATCAGTGTCAGCTGTTGAAAAACAGCCCAGGTCAGCATGCTGTTCTCACGTGATTGGAGGGGAAAGAAGGGAGATGGCCCAGCGGTAAGAGAAATGCCTTTGGATTACAAGGTTAAGAACCATTGACACAGGAAGTGGAATGCCCTAAAGGGCAACTTTAAAAAAAAATCTTTTGTCCAAAGGACAGAATATACATATAGTATGGATTAAATGGATAGAAATTATTTCCACTCAAATGCATGGTCAGTGACACTGCAGTGCTTTGTTTGTATAAGAAGGACAAGTGCAGCCCCAGTGGATTTGGCAGGCTATCTAGTTCATCAGAACCCTGGTCACCACAAATTATAATTGTTGCCTGATGGAGCCTCATTAACAGCCATGGTTAAAGATTTCCTCACTGAATAACCATAAAATCAACATGTTTTATTTATTTATATTAATTTGTTTATGGTATAAATATCTTATCCATATTCTTTCATTGTTATGGATGCTAATTTTCACTTGTTTTGTTCCCAAGGGGAAAGAAAGAACAGCTATTGTATACATGAAACTCCAATATCATCACACTTCTTTAGATCTCAATATTATTCCCCATTTATTCTCCTGACTATAGTGTCAAGTTCTTTTGAGCTAATTAAGTGGCAAAATATAAAACTGGGTGCTGGATACTGGTAAAATCTGAATGTTATCTAATGAACCTATTTTAATTAAGTCCCACAGTACATCTATAATGAAGTACTGGATATATCTTATAATGAAGCCCAAAATAGGAATACACCTAAAAGTTATAATGTTATGGCTTGCATAATAGAGCATATAACTTTCATTACATAATATTCTTCTTGACTTCACGTGAACAATAAGATGCTCATTCTTTCCTTTGCAGAAGTGGCACTGTATTTATGGGACTGGTACACATATGCTTGTCTCAGAACAACTGCTCATTCCTTTGTGCAATCAGCTCCAAAGAATCTCTTATTTTTAAAAATCTCATTCTTTAACTCTAAAACTGTTCATGCACTATATTTTCAATTACTGTAAAACAGCTTATAAACCACAGTCTTAAATTAGGTTACAGAATTAATAAATCACTTGAAACAAACTCATTATATTAAACTTATTTAATTTTTTGCATATGTATTAAAATTTTAAACACTCCCTAAGTTATAGCTCACTTCACTGGAGACTCACACATAGATTTAAATGAATTTCATGAGACATCCTTCAATGATTGAACATCCTTGCAAAAGCTATCTTTGGTATCCCATCTGAGAGTTCAGACACAAAACTATATTTTAACTATAATTTGCAAAAAACAATCAGAAGTGAAATAAATAGAAATTAGAGGTAAAATCCCTTTGTTCTAATACTATAAGTACTTAAAGATCTTGGTATCCAAAGATATTCTAATGAAATTCAAATACTGATTTAAAGAAAAGAGAAATCATGCATAAATTATTAGCTAGAATGACACTACAAGTATAATTTTAGAAAGTTACTTACAATGAAACCAATCAGCAAGGAAATAAAAGCACAAAAATAATAAAAAAAACCTATTCATCCTCATAAACAACTCAGAAGATTTGTCTCTCGATTTTTTAGCTTGTACTGAAAGCAGTTATTTTGGCATGTCTTTCCCAACATGTAGAAATCTGGGACATTTCAAAAGAATGCTGAAATAACTGTTAGTTAGTTTTGGAATGAGAATATAAGCTTTGACACATCTGTATGTTAAACAGATCAACTATAGGAATGACACACATTATTTTTCAAAGTCCCCTTAAGGGAAGAGGGGACACTTGGGACAGATATAATTTATACATATAATTTACTACTTTTTAAATATCCTGTTTTATGAAAATAAAAAGAACATGGCCTAACAATGGATTGTCTACTGCTCTTTTGTAAAGAAATACCTTTCTTTAAAAAAGTAACAAAAGCTAACATAAGCTGTGATGTAGGCATTATGCTTTAGGAGCAAGAAATGTCACTGTTGTTGGGGACATTGAAGGTAAATTGTGAAAAAATAATTCTGAAATATCATATTCTTTTTTAAAATTTTCAGGTTATAACAGCTAATGTGGTTATATTTTCAAGATGGAACTAATAAGGATAATCCCACAATAAAAACCCAGAGATGCATAGTATGTGGTTAACATTTCGGCACTGAGAATGTTTTTACATACAGCTCATGTAAAAGATACACTTAATTAGATTAAGGACTTTCCTTTCTATTCTTCATTTTCTCCAGAATTTTAAAACCATGAATGGGTTTTCAACTTTGTTAAATTTTATGTGTTTATATTGAGATGATAGTACACGAACCCAACAAGTATCATAAGACCAATACACAACCAACCTGAGAACGATAACATTAACAATAGCTCTGTGTACATCTTCCACTGTCTTCCTGCCTCTCCCAACCAAGGTTAGCCAATAAGATGCTACCTTTTCACAGTTTCCTTGCTTTTTGAAATTCAGTTTTATTGATTATAATTGGACCCTACATAAAGTACATATATTTTGACTGATATGTAATATTTTATGTGTGTGTATAAGACAATACATTTACCCATTCCACTGTCATGAGTGTTTCCATTGTTTGGCTTTCAAAATCAATGCTATGTAATTTTTTGTATTTGTATCCTGGTATACATACTCAAACATTGTTTTTGGGGATTATGTATCTAACAGTAGATTTTTTTTGGTTTCAGCATATGTGAATGCATAATTTTATAAAATAAGGCCAATTTCCAAAGTGACTTTACCAATTTATACTCCTGTCAGCAAAATATATACATTCATGTTTAATTTCCTATCTTGGTGATTAACATTAATAGAGGCTTTTTAAGTTTGAACATTTTATGCATTACTGGGTTAAATTCTTCTTCTTTTTTTCTAAAGGAACCTTGAGCACATTTGTAAGTTTTGTGCAGGATCATTTTCAGTCTCTTATTCTTTTTTAAAAAAATTATTTATTTTATTTATTTATTTTTAGAGAGGGAATGGAGAGAGAAAGAGGGAGAGAGTGAGAAAGAGAGAAACATCAATATTGTGGTTGCTGGGGGTCATGGCCTGCAACCCAGGCATGTGCCCTGACTGGGAATCAAACCTGCGACACTTTGGTTCGCAGCCCGTGCTCAATCCACTGAGCTATGCCAGCCAGGTAAATTCTTCTTTATTAGTAAATGTATTTAAACTTTGGTGAATTCCATGTACTGATATTCTATTTGAGACTCGTGCATCTCTGTTAACAAGCAAGATTAATCATTTTCTTTTCTTATACTTTTGCCCAGTTTTGGTACCAGGAAGCAAGAGTTTCATGAAAGAATTTGGGAAGTCTTCCTCTTTGTTTTCTGTGGAATAGTGTGTATAACACACAGAGTATATGTTTTTTGACCACTGTGAAGTTTTTAATGATGGTAGTTCTTTTCAGGATTTCTTTTCTTTCTTTTTTGAGTATGATCATTCCTGATGATACAGGTTTCTATTTTTTCTTTGAGAAAATACATTTTGGTATTTTCTTTATATATGTATATATTTATATACATATGTGTATATGTTTTTACATATATAAAGGAAATACAGCAAGATGTTAACTTTTGTTAAATTTGGGTATTATATTATTCTCTGTACATGAGCAAAATATTTTATAACTTAAAAGGAAACACAATATATTGTGAATTCTTGGGAAAAGACTTAGATAATCTTTGTATTTGTCTTTGTTTCTTAAAAGTATGTGGGAGTGATGAAGAGGGTAACATCTTTTAAGATAACTAATTCCCTCCAGTAATGCTAATAATATACATCTACTTTTGTAATATAACCCCCAAATATTAAATGTTGGAATGGAAAGTAACATAATTAAGCAAATTTTGAATGCCTTTATAAAAATTCTAATTGTCCCAGCACTGTAACTCTAGGCTTAACACAAGCTAGTATACTTAAATATTTAAAATCAAAGCTTATAATTTTATTTTTTTGCATCTCAAATGACTTCTTCTTATTATAGACATACCACTAACATTGAACTATTAATTTTGAAGAATGGCCTTGTTTTGTTAGCTGAATTTATTTTGTATAATTTGTTTTCATGTTTTTGCATTTTTGTTATCTTTGACATAAAATAACTATGGCAAAATCATGTAAATACGGAATAATAATGAAAAGTACAGTATTTCATAAAATATATTACACAACTAAGTTTTCATAATGACAGACAAGTAAAGAAATTACAGCTGAATAGAATTCCATTGTATAAATGTCCCATAGTTGTTTTATCCACTCATTTATTGATGGATACTTGGGCTGCTTCCATATCTTGGCTATTGTAAGTAACGCTGCAATGAACCATTTGTAACAGAATGGATGGACCTAGAGAACATTATGCTACATGAAATAAGCCAGTTACAGAAAGAAAAATATCATATGGTATTTTTCTCTCATTTGATACATTTCTCTCATATGGGGAATCTTATGAACAAACTGAATTAACAAGCAAAATAGAGACAGACTCATAGATGGAGAACAGAAGACACCTCTTGGGAGGGGGGAGTTTAAGGAGTGGTGGGATTGAACAAAAAGGAAAAAGGACTCATGGACATGGACAACAGTATGGTGATTGCTGGGGGGGGAGCATATAGGAGGAACAAATGGTAATGGAAAAATAATAAATATTAAAAAAATAAAAATATTAAATATAATTATGTTATCTCCTATAAATTTTATTATTTTCTTATTATATATTTTACCAAAAAGAAAATCTAACCTGTGTACCTTAAAGATTATTTTATACCATGCACAAGAGCTACAAAACGTAATGAAAGTAATCGAAATAGCTATTATTGCCTTCTCATCATGCTCTGCCAACACCTTCACCCAGATGTTCTTATATTGCATAATGCCTAATCCAGAACTAAATGCTCAAAAATTTTTATTGTTTATATTTTCATTACTGAATGGAGCTAAAATTAATGTCAATAAATATGCCATAATTAACACATCTATATTTGATATCATCGGACTCTTAAATGTGAAGGGTTCTAAGCCTTTTTTGTCAACTGCCAAGTTGTGCTCTCTAAAGAGAGCATATCCCTTCATTATAGTGTGCATCACGTATTGCTCACAGTAATCTGCTTATGGATATCTGTCCTCTAGCAGAGTTTGAGTTTCTTGAGTGCTCCAATCATGTTCTAGATCTTTGCATCTTCCAAGTTTATTGTAAGGTCTGAATATATTAGGTATCCAGAGACATGCTTAGTAGATAGGTGGACAGATAAAATGGAAAATGATTTGGTCAGGAACACAGGTTGGAGTTTGTTTCTATTGTAAAATATAGCAAGATAAACTTTTTAAAAATAGATAAGCAGCAAGGAAAAATGATGTTTAAATATCTAAAGTAATTTTTGAGCGAAGAAAAAGATTTTCCTGAAAGAGCAGTTTTAAGGTGGTATATCAAGAATTTCATGTTTATACTCCATGGCACCATGAATTTGACAGCATTGTGCAATATGTATAAACTTTGACTAGAAAAGATTCAAGTTAGTAAGAATGACTTTAATGCTTTGTCAGTAATGCAGAACTGGGTGAAGGACCTTAGATTCAAAGACTGTTAGTAAGAATGAAAACCCCAGGGATGATCTGACAGGTGAAAGGACAGAGGCGTTTTATGCTGCTCAGTTCATCTAATCAGAGCTTAAATCAAGAGAAAGAGTGCCAAGCTGATAGCCAATGAGAGCCCTCAGAGTGGGTTACCACGTCCAGGTCCAGAAATGGTAGATAAAGAGCTAGGGACAAGAAGAAGGTAGTAGAATATCAAGTCCAATGCCATTTTGCCAAATAAGTTTCAGAATTAGGAAGCCAAGGGAAACAGTGTGGTTTGCATTTTCTCTCCAGTGCTCAAAAAGTTGACTACGCAAACCTGAACTCAACATTGGCTGAAAGAGTCAGACCAGAGGAACATCAGGCAAGGGAGCAAGGAAAAGAGGCTAAACAGGCCAACTGGTCCAGAGTGTCATGGAAGACAGGATGTTAAGATTGACTGATGGAATTTCAGGGACCCAAAAGTAACAAAAGAAAGGAGAATTCCTGTAGAAAGTTGCAGATCTCAGGGAAGTCTAGTAAGAAGTGCTGTATAGGAAGTAGAGTATGTGTGGAAGACAGTTTTAAATGGATGGAGACTGCAGGTGATTTTGGAGACATCTGGTAGATAGCAATAAGTAAAAATGTAGATACTGTGTATCACAGAACAGAGACATGTGCCTAACACTATGTCCCCTCAGTGACTGGATTCTCTTCTTGGAATATTGGTGAGGCCATATTTGGGGAGAGATGGAATATCAGGCAGGGGATCAACTGGGAGACCAAACAGGGCTGTGGTCTACAGCAGCAAATGGGAACAGAGAGGAACAGTAGCAATTTTAATGATGCTTGACCCAGAGTTCACGTGATAGACCTCACGTTTCCACTGTCTTGGGATAAGATTAACTCCAAAATTTGGGACTCTAGGGCATGCACCTGCAAATGTGGACAAGGTGCCCTCAGTTGTGGGAGCTGTGAGCATGCAGGGTTAAGAAGCCAGAAAGGTCATTGTGTTGATAAATTCCATCCCAATCACTGAAGAGCTAAGGGTCTTCAGAAGTGCTGCAGCAGATGTCATCTGCTCCTCCACCCATCCCTGGCATAAAGTGCAACTCATTCACACCCAGACAGACAGACTGGATACAATGATGAAAGGCCAGCAGAAAGCAGGGTTTACCTGCTTGGGTAATAAATCATAGCACCAAGACCATACAGGCACACACGTGTGCGTGCTGAATAAGCATAGTGTGGCTTCTACAATTTTACAATTTTTTTGATTCATTCCTCAAACATCCCCTTGATTCTCTCTTCTTCCATCCCAAACTAACTAAAAGAAAGAATGCAGGGAAATGGAGAAGGCTCTTTCTGCTTGGTGTCTGCAGATTCTTTTTCATGCTAATTGTATTCTATATTTGCTTGCATGCTGATTACTTCTGAGAAAAATAATCAGAAATAAATTTAATTAAAATATTTAATGATTAATATAGGGCATTACAGTAGTTTTCTGTTCTGGCACAATAATTTCTATAGTTTAACAAGCTTGGTGTGACACACCTGTTAGGAAAATGTAAGATATTCTTTTGGTTGGACAAATATTTGTTAAAGACCCTCATTTTTTTCTTCATACTTGGTTGTGAATATGTGCACTTTTAGTGACAGGATTTAATTGAATTTAATTGTGGTGTTTGAATATTGGTGCGGTGCCCAGAAAGCTTTGGGGAATGGAATATTTTTGTATACCAAAATAATAAATAAGGACCATGCATGCTTTGCTCTAAAATTTCTTTCTTATTCTAGTTTCTAAAATCAATTTTTGGTTAAAAAAGAAAAAAGCCTACCTTTTAGAGAGGAGTAAACCGGCTTTGATTTTATGTGTATTGGTTTTTTTATGTATTTTACCTGTCTAATGGTAGGTAAAATTATGTAGAAATTTATTACTTTAAAAGTTAGTGAATTAAATTATGATCTTAATTTAAAATATTAAATAGTTCATGTTATTATTTTAGGTACCAAGATTTGAGTAATTTTCAATCATCCTGATGTAGGAATTGATACATTTTTAAATTTTTAGGATCAGTTAAGGTTTACAGTGAAACAAAATTTCACATTAAAAAGGTGTATTGTTGCATTGCACAGTTCAAATATAAAACCCGAAAACAAGATTAATGCTAAGAAATATGAAAGAGAGGCTTGGTGCCCTGATATAAAAAATGGACATATAAAATACTACCTCTTCTTTTAATCTAAAAAAAATAAAAAGAATACAATTAGAAAACCACTCCAACAACAAAAAAATAAAACAGTCTTGTATAAAAATATATTTGTAAACTACTCCCAATACATGAGAAAATTCTTTTATTTTAATAAAAATTCCAAAGAAGACATACTTTATATAATAAAATCTTCCATCAGATGCTTTATGATGTGAACTAAAACTAGACAATGTGGACTTAAATCTTGAATCTATTGTACATTGATATCCTTAAATAAGTTAATTAATCTCCCTTCTGAACCTTACTTGTAAAATGAGAGGCATAAGTTAGAAGATTTTTGAAGTTCCTTTCCATTTGAAAATCTGTGATTCCCTATGCTGCTAGTTACTCAATAATAACCACTTCTGTTAACTTTCCACTTATACTCTATTTACCAAACATCAACGCAATATTCATTCAGTGCCTACTACATGCTAGGCCTCCTGGTTACTAATATCCTCTTGTGGAGCTTTGGTGTTGTGGAAGAAGCAGTGCTGTGGATGCACAGATCACAGCACAGAGGTGCGGGTGCCCTGAGATGTGGGAACAAAGTACCTGCAGGGTGTGGAGAGTCAGTGGAGCCCAGATGAGCCAGAGTGTTGCAGGCTTAGTAGGAGTTAAACAGTGAAGAAAGGAGGCAAGAACATTCTAAATTAAGAGAAGCATACTTGCAAATGTACAGTATTTTGGAAGAGCTTTCTGTGTTTGGAGAAGGAGGAGAATTTCCTCATGGATGGAATATAAGGCAGAAGAGCTGGAGGAGAAGGTGGCTTGGAATGGAAGTGTAGAACCAACTTGTGAAGGGCTTTTCTTAGTCCCTAGTCATACTTAGTGAAGGAAAAAATATCACACTCTAAAAAATTAGGATTTTAACTTTATTGTGCTATTTTAAAAGTATTAGTAATAAGGTTTACATCATGTATTCCACTTGAATAAATTCTTGAATCTCTCTGGATTCTTTAGGTTCTTTATAAAATGCTTGGGCCTACCTATGAACACCATGCTTCTATTTTCCAATCTTATATTTGTCTCTAAATGTGGGCAGTACATAGAAATCAATTTTTTAAGATGTTATTTATTTATTTTTAGAGAGGAGAAGGGAGGGAGAAAGGGGGGAAAAAACATCAGTGTGTGGTTGCCTCTGGAGCGCCCTCTACTAGGGACCTGGCCAGCAACCCAGGCATGTGTTCTGACTGAGGACAGAACCAGTGACCCTTTGGTTTGCAGGTTGGCACTCAATCCATTGAGCCACACCAGAGAGGGTTAGAAATCAATTTTTATACAGCCACCCCATTTGCAAATGGCTTGGTTTGTTCTTGTCTCCAATAATATAAAAGTCTATCACCAATACATAATTTGTGAGCCCACTGTGCACTTCAGCAGCATTTTATGCCTCTTTGAAAAGTAGCATTTATTCACGTAGTATAATGTAAATTTATATTTTTTCATATAACCAGACTACCAAATAGTATTCTATCTTTAATTCCTAGTGACATTGGTATGCTAAATTTTAGATGTTTACTATTTGTCAAAATATGTAGCCAATTTTTCACCTAGGGAGAAATTTCTTACACTACCCTTTAGGTCTACTAAAAAAAGGAAGCTGCTAAAAATCAATTTTCCATTTCTGAAAAGTGCAGATCCTTTGTGTATCTGCAGCTTATGTTTCAAAGTGTTTGCTTCTTACAGCTTAATCTTTTAAATGGTCACTGCAACTTTGCCTCATTATCTATATATATGTTCAGTACATGCAGACTCATCCTTTGCAGCAAACTTCCATATTTTTGTTAGACACTCTGAGGAAGAATCATTGCTAATGTAACAAATTCTTTTTCATGTCTCCTTGGCTTAAAATTTTTGTTTAACTGATCATACATTGTCTGAGACTTCCTTTTTCTTAGTGAAAATCACCCTCCTTGTTTTAGATATTTCCATTTCAAATTCACACTAAAACTGTAGGTCGTTTGTCATATTGGTAGAATCTCTCTAGGTTGTTTCTCATGTTTGAGGAAAAAAGTAATGACAACATTAAGGAAGCAAAATCAACACATTTACATATTGACATTTCAAGTGATTTATGTGCTTATCAGACTGCTCAATAAAATAATGTATAATGACCAAATCTACCATCACATAAAACAACTTGTTATATTTTCTGGACTCAGGCAACTTCTTTTTTAAAGATGAATGGCATGCAGTTCATTTTATATTTATTAAACTTATATATATTTTTCTTTGAAATATTAAAAATAATCAGTAAAAACTATGTTTCCATAAGAACAAAAGGAAGACAGGCCTTCCTTAATGTGTCTTTCTACATTTAGTGTACGTCTCATCTTTCACAGACCTCATCTATCTAATGGAAAAGTATGAGGAGAGCTCTCTCTGTAGGGCTGGTAGCCGGTACTCAGTAAGACCTCAGTCTGCTTCTTACCTAGGTAACCCTGGACAAGCATTTGTCATTCCCGAGTTTGTTTCCTCTCCCACAGAGTGGGGTTCATAGAACTTGATATCCTTATATCATTGTTCTCAGGCTCAAATGAGATATAAAAATATTTCTGTAAATATTCTGTAACATACTATACCAAGATATACTTCAAATAATATTCCTTTCTATTTAGTCTAAAATGTTTGTTCCTAAAGAGCAATATAAGATGAATCTCTTAGAAAAAAAGTGACACCTACTAAAATCCATCATAAAGATGTAATAAAGAGCAATAACAGGTATTTCATAATGCTAGAACAAGTATCATTATTTGTAGAATTGGTCATCTTTTGGGGTTGAGAATCTTTGAATAGGGTATTTTTAAGTTATTGGAAGGTGATTTTAGGAAAAACACAAAATCAATTACTAAGGCTTTTATTCATAAATTGATTTAAGCCTACAAAGTATACTTGAGATTGCTTATGTCTGTTTCCATGTGGTTTCAGATAATTAAATAAATCCCTAGCACTGGAGTAATGGTTCTTCTTAAGGTACTTAAACCCTAGAAACTGAGCTTCTAAGGAAATATAATTCCTTTTACATTTTAACAAATGCTATGCAGAGAGAAGCAGCAGCTCCTTCCCATCTGCTCTTCCAGATACAAGAAAAGATTAGTCCCACTAGAGAAGTTCTGGAATCTTGCTGACTTCCTCTATACTCCCCCATCCAGCTGCCTGACCCTCCATGTGCTTGAGTTGCCTCTGTTTCCTCTGCCCAAACATGAGGCTTTGCTAATAGCTCTGAGGAGTGGAGATGGCTCCCAGATAGGTAAGCTAGATTGGCCAGAAGAATGTTCTGATTTTTTCCTTTACTGATGCTTTTGGAAATATGTATTGGTCCTTATCTTTTGGGAAGAGGAGTTTTGCAGTGTCCCTGATGGCTCTTTTGTGTCTTTCTAGAATATGCTTTACAATGAGTCCTGTGAGTAAAAGGAGATACAGGAGGATACAGAATGGCTAAGAGATAAGTAGACCTTGTAAGAGTTATTTGACAAAAGTGTGGACTTCAGGTGTGTCAGGTGTACTTTAGGGTAGCCCCACAATTTCAGCCTGTTTGATCTCCAAACTTGTAAACTCCCCTCACTGTGTACAGAAAGGATAAATGACTTGCTTCCAACCTATAGAATATGGCAAAAATAATGGGATTTCCATTTCTTTATCATATTACATTATTAGATGGCTGAAGCTAGAGTTTCTTCTAGCTGGCTTGATAATTTCAGAGACCATGTTGAGAAATCCACATGGCAGGAAACTGTAAGTTGTGACCTCTAGGCACTGAAGGTATCTTCTAGGACATGAGAGGAGCCTCCAGCTGACAGCCAACAACACAGTTGGGCCCTCATACGCAACAAGCAAATGAATTCTGACAACAATTTGAATTGGCTTGGGACTAGACTTTTCCCCACTCTTTCAAATACTCAAGCTTCCAGATACGAATGCAGCCCAACGGATGCCTCAATTGCTGAGACCCTGAGCAGAGGACCCAGCTAAGCCCTGGCTGGACTCATGACCCTCAGAAACTGCGATATAATAAATGTAATATAACAAATTTTAGCTTATAGTAATTTATTACACAGTAATAGGCAACTAATATACCTGATAACAGGAGGAAGTTAGGAATATGACTTAATGAAATGCTTAGAAGTCAAGTAATAGAGAAAAGGAGGAAGGAAATACATTAAATGAAGGACATAGAGCTGCATGGAGAATAGATAGCATAAGAGTGGGTTGTATTATTTACTTAAAGAACTGTATTTGTGAATGAAATATGAAGCATTCCTGTATAGCATACTTTTAGAGTGCAAAGACATTTCAATTTTTCCTATATTTTTCTAATTCTAAAGCTTTTTTTTTCCTATCAAACATTTACGTTGCTTGCCTAAGTGTTATCCTTGTATTGCATATTCCATTTTCACAGCTTTGTTTAGAATGTCTATAGCAACCGGCCTACTCCCCCTTCCTTTCCTTAACTAGCTGAACTGCAAGGAATTCTATTTTTTATAATAACATAAACAGTGAAATTTGGCATTGCAAAAGTCTCTTTTATTAAGGATAAAAGTAGAGTGAAGTAGTTAATTTTTTTTTTTTAATTAGAAAAAGTTAGATGTACTTTCTGGTAACCAATTACTCTATCTTACTGTATCTTGCCTCATCAATTCACCATCTGCTTCCAAATTTCATCCAACAACATGTTTTTCTTCTTTGATCACACATCTTATTTTCTCACTTTTATTTAAACTCACATGAACATTATGAAAGTTAACACATTAGTACTCTCCACACTGCACAGGGTCTCTAGGCCATTCACTGCCAATTAGTCTTGGCCACGAGGTAAGAAGCACAGGGAATACAGTTGCTGGACAACTTGAGGCTGATGGCACTGAGGAGCACAGGGAGTGGACTTGTCTGTAATCTCGCCCACAGTTACACATAGCATCTCTTACATTTTGGCAGAATCCTGGCATACCATGACTATCTGCCACCCTTATTACAGGCAGAATGTGGGCTTTCCTCACAGCTCTTTTTTTCCTTGCTGCCTTGGTAAAAGGCAGCTATCTATCCAAAGTTTCCTATGTCAAAATGTGAGTGTATTCACATCCTCTGTTTCAGTGAACTTATTTATCATTCACATTTAGCAAATCTGTGGATTCAGATCATTTCCATTCTATGCTCTGCCATCTATTAGTCAACCTTTGGAGGTTTCATAAAGCTTAGCAGGTGCAACAAATAGAGATTCAATGAGGAAAGAATAATGGCAGATAATAAGATCTATTGTCACAGTGCTGCATTTGTAGATACCAATTCCCAACATGGACCTTTAAAAGCCTTAGTATAGACTTTGTGTAACTCTGAGCCAGTTCAGAATAGCCAACAATTTGTGTAACTCCAAGCCAATTCAGAATAGCCAACAATTGAAAGGATATAAAACTTGTTCAGAAGTCCACCCTATGAAGTCCACCCTATTATTTATATTAAAAATCAATATTCCATAGACACCAGTAAAGTAAAATACTGACTTGGCCATTATCAGGTTGATTTAGACAATATGCTCTGTAAGTCTTCATTATTAAGATGAAATAACTGGCTGGCAGACTGAGCGTGGGCTGCGAACCAAAGCATCGCAGGTTCGATTCCCAGTCAGGGCACATGCCTGGGTTGCAAGCCATGGCCCCCAGCAACTGCACCTTGATGTTTCCCTCTCTCTCTCTTTCTCCCTCCCTTTCCTCTCTAAAAACAAATAAATAAAATCTTTAAAAATTTTAAAAAAAGATGAAATGCACTCTTCATTTGCAAAAGAATCTTTATAATACAGGACTTGTAATGATCATTTAAATAAAAGATTTAAAACATTGCTAGTGGCAGGAAACAGATTAAGTCAAGTAAATAAATTGCTGAAAAGGAAATTTTTATAAGCAACTAAGACTTAAAATATGCTTATATTCAAATTATTTAATTAACATTGCCAATTCTAGTTTTAAGTTACTTTATCAATGAAAACACTGTTCTTTCTACACATATTTCAGATTTTTTCACTAATTATTTTAAACAAAGTACAGCCTGCAGAAGTAAAAAATGTTTTACATAATTGTTAAATTTTTAATGTTATACAATATTATCGTTGAACAATACATTATTATTTAGTGCATTCTGATATGACCATAAATTTATTTTTAAAATGAGATATTTAATTAATTAGCTAATGGTCATTTGGTTTTTCTTTCTGGAGCAGTAATGTGCATACATAAAGTTTTAATTTTGGACCAGGTTGTTTACCTAAGTCAACTGCTACTTTAGTATATGTGGAAACACAGGTTGTTGTGTTGGAAGATTCAGTTTTACCTACTTAAGAGGAAATCTTAAGTAGTTACTACTATGGAACATTAGAATGAATAATTCCAGTAAGAAAGAAATAAAAGACCCAACTGGTAATCAACGTCATTGTAAACAAAACTTTAATTATTGTAAGGCAATATTTCTCTACTTTATAAAAAACATGCCTCCTTTTATTGAACATAAAGATTTCACAAACTTCTTCATGTTATTTAAAATTTTAAATATATTCCATGAATAAAATAAAATCAGAGCAATGTGACAAAATGATGTTTTATTTATAAACCACACATATTGTCCTCCATATCCCATTAAAATAAGAAATATTCACGTGCACACATAAGCTACTTTCTCTTATCTAAATTCTTGCTATTTCATTCTGTAAATGATGTCCTTTAATCACATTAAGGGAAAATTTGAGATAATCTTCAGAGAGAGCTATTGAATTTCCCAGTCTACCTGCCATAAGACTTTGCTCTTAAATTCCAAACCAATGATATTGAAGTATGCCAAATTTTAAAGTAATCCCAAAGAAAAACGAGTTTCCTTGAAAAACAAAATGAGAAATAAGTTCTTTGCAGATAATTTAGTTTGCACCTTATTTTTGTAAACATAATATTCTATAGAACATGAGTGTGCAAGATGGTGAAAGTTGGATTATGCAGACTGATGGGGAAAGGACAAAGCTTCCCAGACTCATTTGCTGAGTCTTCTCCTCTACCTTCCAGCACTCATTTTGCACCCAAGATCTCCAAGGTGATCTTGGGTTTCTGAAGTATATAATTAAAAAAAACACCAACTTAAATTATTTCTGAAACATTTTATTATTGCTCATATTGCACCCATTCTTCTTCTGTTTCAAGTCTTACTCACTGTACTCCCTACAGCTATCTATAGCTATGTGTAGTTCCCTTAAAGTGACTGTGGTAATAGTATAACATGGTCACTTTAAATTAGGACATAGTTGGAAACCTTGGAAATTAGGTATCTCTATCATTTTTGTACTTAAGTATTTTATCCATCCTTTGTGGTACAAACACTTCTGAAGTCATCCACAGAGGCAGGGATATTAAATTAACTTATAAAATACTTTCCAATAACTATATTCTTTTCCAATAACTATATACCTGCTATGTTTATATCGTCAGTAGACAAAATTAAATAGAAGAGATTTTGATTACTTTATCAAGTTACATTTTGGAAGAATACTTGAAACTAAACTTACAAAAAATCCACTCGGAACAATTTCACAAGAATTTTTTCCATCTCAATTATTCTATCATTTCAGGCATTTTGCAAAGGTTTTTGTTTTATAAAAAAAATACATAGCTTGTTTTAAAAGTTCTATTTTTTTATATACTCAGGCAACAAATGACGTTACATTAAAAGAGCCTATTTGATGAATTTTTTTCATTACTGGATCATTGAAAAAGAGATTTGAATAAAAGTCTAAAATGTGGAGTTTGGTAATGGTTATAGATTTTCTTTTTTGGCTGGCATTTTATGAGAGAGAAATGCTATTTACCAACACCATATTGCTTAGTTCTTTCCAACTTACTTCTTGCCTGGAGAAAAAAACCTGGATTTACTGGATGTATTTCCACCTAAATTATGTGGAGGAAAAAAACATTTCTCATTTTATTTTTTAAGAAAGCCTGTTTCCCTTTGGATTTACTTAAAATTTAGCTGTTAGAAAATGTAATTATGTGCAAAACTATTTATCCCACAATTCCTAACTCCTTGCTTATTTTTTATACTTTATATGTATTCCTCTGTGTGGTTGGTAGGTGAAAGGCTGTGTGTCTTTTACTGCAGGAGCCATGGCAATGACACATACACACAGGTCAGCTTGCCTTTTCTCTCTCTCTCTCTACACAGGTTGTTTTACTTATTATACCTCCTTGTTGATAAAGGATACGTGACAATATAAGTGTTTAAGAATTCAATAACACTTTTAAATGCATGTTTATTTAATTCCTAATTTAGGAATCTACAGTACCCCAGCATTCCAATCCGCTCTCCTGCTCCTTAACACCAGGGGTTTTGAAGAAGCCTGATTGGGAGCTGCTAGTTTGTGTATAAACGCGTTTCAGGGAAGAAGGGTAAGGAGCTAAGGGAAAGCATTTATTCCACAAACGTCTTGTTCCATAGTGTCCCCTTCTATCCTTTCTATTACTATCTGCCATACAACTTATGAACCATTTGCAAAGTATGTCTATATCATTCCAAAGAGTGAGTTGTCTGGCAATAATCATTAAAACTGCTGAGCTGTTATATGCTAAAAATGAATGTGGAATGTAGGGAGTTGAAACTTTAATTCATTTTCATATGCTCTTAAAATTTTAATAAAATCCAAACTATGTAAGACTTATCACATAATCACTTTAGGGATTAAAAATATTATAATCTTGCCTGATGAGTCATTTTAATGGTCAGCGATATTGGTGTGCTATCAGTGATCTTACCTAGTGGATACATCTCAATTTTGGCTTTATTACTTTCCATTACTATGTTTTATTCATCTGCCTATTTCTCTGCTGCTCAAAATTTCCAAATGAGGACAGAAAATACTTTAACTTTTATAAAAGTTCATTTTCCCTCCTACTCAGTAAGGAAGGCTACGAATCTGATTATGTGCTTGACAGACATATTTTTATCCATCATGAGCTAAGACAATGTGTACCCTAATTTTACTCGGCTTCTGTAATTGATCAATTAGGAGGCATAAAGTATAGCCACTATGTTCATATTTCCCCCTGATTTATTTATAAGTAATATTAAGCTTCTTTCATCTCTGCAATCAGATTTAATGATACTCGGTAAATCTGAAGATGTTTTGAGATGAAAAGAGAACAAGGTGTTTTTGATTAACTTTAGTTGTTCCTACAAGCATGTCAGCCAACATATTATGTAAGTGCCATTGGATAATTGCAAATTTTTCTAATGATATTAGACACAGACTGATTGAATTGTAAAATCTCACACTATAGTAATGGACAAGAATTTTCATGATGCTTATATTTCTGGATTATTATAGTAATGTTTTCTACGTTGGTATTCAAGCAGAAAGAGTCTACTATAACTGAAAGGAAATTCAAGTACTCCCCTCTCATCTCAATGTGGGGAAGAACACAGGAGAGCAGGGAAGGCATGGCTGCCAAAGCAGCAAAAAACACTGGTGGTATCCATAAAGGCAGTCACCATACCAAATGTGAGTGTTCTCCAACTGAGAGCTGGCCTTGCAGATGATGAAGGCTTATCTGGTCTTTGAGCAAGAAGCAGACATAGCAGCAGTGATGGGAAGCAACACTATCAGTATGAGAAGCAACATCAGTATTGGACACATTGCAGAGGCTCCAGAGTGTTTTCGGTGCACCATGATGTATGACAATGCCGTCAGAACATTCGTCTGTGGTCACATTACAATAAACGGGCAATCACTGCACAGGGCCATGAGTGCTATGAAATGGGGAAATGTTCCACCTGTTACAATAAAAGAAGCTTTCTAACATTGGAAGGTCAGGCAAGCCTTCCAAGAATGAATATTATCTGAAATGCATTCTAGAACCTTCCTACTTAGAGTGGAATCCACAAGAGCATCACCAGCATTGAGAAGAAATTGTTTGAAATACAGAATCTTGTGCCCTGGAAAGAACACACTGGAACAAATCTGTATTTTAGCCAGATCTCCAGGTGAACTGTATACACATTAAAGGTGGAGAAGCAGTGTTCTGGAAAACAGGCTGTATGTAGCCAAGTGAACAGCAGGAAGACAGCCTTCCAGGGAGAGGGAACAACACTGGCGAGGGGCTGGAGGTTGAAAGAACTTCTTCTGTACTGGGAACATAGGCACATACAAATTAGTCTTGCCAGAAGGCAGGGTTTAATGGGAAAGTTCACTGGGAATGAGACAGGAGACATGTGCAGAGGTTAGATAATGACAGGTAGATCTTGTAATATGAAGGAGTAGAACTTTATATAAGGTAATAATTGAGAAGATCTGTTTCATATTTTGGTAAGCTTCCTTTAACTGCAATATGGAGAGGTTTTTGGCAGATAGCAAGTATTGAAGCAGGGAGATCAATCAGGACCCAATTGTAGTAGTTAAGGGACACAAATAATGACTCTAACTGGGCAGTGGCAATGAGAGTGGAAAGAAGTACACTGATATAAGAAATAGTAATGGGAAATTTAAACAGACTTGGTGATTAATTGAATGCAAGAGATTGAGAGGATGTGGTAAGGGAGCAGAAATCAGAGAAGCTTCTACATTTCTGGACTGGGTATTTGGGTAGTTGGTGGGACCAATCCCTGAATAAGGATTGAATTGGGATAGAAAAGGTAAGCAACATGTGGAACATGTTGAGTCTGAAATATCTGTAGCATGATAATATCTAGTAGTACTTGGACATATAGGTTTAGAGCTATAACATTTGGGAATCATCAGCATAGAGTTATTAACAAAGAATTAAGAGTGGATTCTATCACCCAGGAAAAGCATGCAATTTGAATAAAAAAGAAGGCAGGAGAAGTGGGCAACAGGAAGAATAGACCTAAAATCATACCAGAAAAGATTAGTGAAAAGGTTGGAAGAACAATAATATTACTATTTCCACAACTAGAAGGAACTTTCTAACATTGTCAAATGAAAATACTAATTGCTGATATGATCTTGCCAAAAGCAGTTTTAGAGAAGTGATGGGGACTAAGAGTGAGTAGGAGGGGCAGGGAACATGAAAAAAGCAAAGATAATGAATACTTAGCTGACTGGCTATTAATGGAAAGTGAGAGCAGTGCTATTTTAATGGAATCATACATTTAGAAGGTGCTTTAGCGATTTCTAAATTTATATATGTGAACTTAAGACCTCCCACCACCAGGTTATTTGTTTGTCATTTTTGTTTCATTTAAATTCTTACTTGTCAAAATGGGGAAAATAAAGGCAGCCACTTTCTTTACAAAATTCTGCTTAATGAGGCTTATTTCTATATGAGTTCATTCATATTATACAAACATCGTAACTGGAGATTATGAAAATAATAATCATTAACCTGATGACCATGTTGCTATAGGACTAAGAACAGATGGAGCCAATGGGATTTCCCGTCATTCCTTCCAAACTTGGAAGATTCAGACTGCAATATGAAGAGATGGAATGTTCACTCCCTGGGCTTTACTAAGCTTTGGTTTTGAATAACAAATACCTTTAACACATTGAAGTCACCATTTATCTGTGATACGATCATCTATAGAAACGACCTGAGAGTGCTGACATTATTGTCAGGCAATTAAGCAAAATTGCAGGTATATTAAGGTTTAATTTAATGAGGCTAACATTTGAATTAGGAAGTTGTGAGATTAATGACATTGAGAAATGTCAAGAGTAAAGAACAATGTTACCAACGGTGCTGCACAAACATCAAAGTGAGCCTTTATACCAATAAAAGCACAAATCTTTAGAAAGGGGGATCAGAGGGCTGGAAACTTGAAAGGTTTTCAGGAAGTGGTGAAAACTGCGACTGTAACCAGACATTTGAAATACTGAGATGATGGGAAGGGAAAACTCCCCTGACAGGGCAGGATGGTCATCAAATGCCGCATGCAGTCCTTTCCTTTCACTGTGCTGTCCCTGTTACTGGCCCAGCTGGCAGACCACTATCACAGATTCAGGCACAGGACTGAGTTATTTGCTAAATTCTTTATTTCACAGGGCAATCATTTCTTAGGACAGGCATCATTATCCCTATTCAGCAAAGGCAGAGACTGAGCTTAGTGAGGGTAAGCAAGTCACACAGCTAACAGGTGTCCTAGCTGGGACTCAGAGTCCAGTGTGGCAGATGCCAGAGCTCATGCTTGCAACAGCAAGGCACCCGCCTCCCTGGAATTCATTAAGCACTTACTTTTCAGGACTATGGTTGGGGCTGTGTTCAAATGTAATGTTTAACACGCAAACTTCCAGTTCTATCTCTTTCTTGTTACTAGAGTTTGTCTTCCTGAGTAATATTTGTATCGTGGTAACTTTTTCTACAATTACTTCACATGCAATTCTTAATTAGGGGTCTGGGAACATTATAATAATAGCTTTTCTGCTCATTTAATCTCATTCTTTGTAACATTTTGCTTGTGCTTCCCACTCATGTATCAGTGCTAATTTTCCCACCTTTGTCTTCTTTGCTGCACTACATTCTCCTCTCCTTCAAAATTATTAATTCTTAGCCCTGGCTGGCATAGCTCAGTGGATTGAGCACGGGTTGCGAACCAAAGTGTCACAGGTTTCATTCCCAGTCAGGGTACATGCCTGCGTTGCAGGCCATGACCCCCAGCAACCACACATTGATGTCTCTCTCTCTCTCTCTCTTTATCTCCCTCCCTTCTCTCTCTAAAAATAAATGAATAAAATCTTTAAAAAAATTATTAATTCTTCCAGATGACCTTTCACTACACTTTCTATTTCCTCCAACTTTTTAGTGTTATTTGTAGGTGGCTTTACAAACATAAGGTACAATTTCTTTTATATATTTGTATAGTTTCACAGGTGATTTTAATGTTAACCATGTTGTTTACTGTTTTGTGCTTCCCAGTTCACAAACCACAGATATTATCAAATAATTATTCATTTTCATACATATAATAACCCTCATTGTATTACCAGTTTTGTGTTTTTATAAGTTGAATAAATCTGGAGTCAGCTAGCAATGGAAGTTTTATAAATAGCTGTCTAATAGACAGTTCACACATGCTCCATCACATTTCCCCACACAGAGGAAGGTTTCAGACAGGTGTGAAGTCTGGGGCAGTTTAGAGGTAGTTCTGGTAAAGAGACCAGGACTTCATCCAGTCAAAAGTAAATTCACCCAGTGAGCAGAGAGCATACAGCAAAAGTGTCCAGAACAGGAAGTGTAATAGCTCCATGTCACATCACTGTATGGGAGGTACTGTCTGTACCCCACTGAAAAGTTTGGAGCCCTATGGCATGCTCTGTTACTGTTACCTACTGCTCTAGGTAACATACCCTTTAGTTTCCATATCCTGTGCCACTAGTGACTCTTTATGCCTTTACACTTGTTTGGTCACTACATCACCCTTTACCACAGAATTCTGAACCCACTTTTCCCCTGATAACCCTTCCTATCTCAGTCATCAGCCAATAACCTACAAATTATACTTGATTTTTCTTTGCCTTCATGGTTACATTCACTCTATCAAATCTTGTAAACTCACCTTCAAAATTGAAACTGTTGGCCAGAGGGAAGGGAGGGTGGGGTTGTGTGTAGGTGGGCAAAGGCAGGTGGGAAATGGGGACATCTGTAATAGTGTCAACATTAAAAATAAAGAAAAATAAATAACCCTGGCTGGTGTGGCTCAGTAGATTGAGTGCTAGTCTGAGAACCAAAGGGTTGCTGGTTCAATTCCCAGTCAGGGCACATGCCTAGGTTGTGGGCCAGGTCTCCAGTGGGGGGCATGTGAGAGGCAGCCATGCATTGATGTTTTTCTCTTTCTTTCTCCCTCCCTTCCCATCTCTAAAAATACATAAATATTTTAGAAAAGAAAAATAAATAAAATTAAATTTAAATAAGAGAAAAAACTTAAACTGGCTCTGTCCACTTATCTCCATTAATACACATTCAAAATCTTATCTCATTTCTCATGTAAATATTGTACTATTGTCTTCCCTCACTGGTCTCACTGCTTCTACTCTTGTCCTTCTATAGTCAGTTCTCTTCACAGTTATCAAGGTAATCTTTTAAATAAAATATAGATGATCAGATTACTCCCTCTTTGTTTAAAATTTCTAGTAACTTCTCAGCATACACAAAGCAAAGCAGATGACCTGGGGTGCTCTGGGCCTTGCCCACTTCTCCACCCTCCACTATAGTATGTTTCTGACTTTCTCCCACTGCTTTGGCCACGGTGTCCCTCACTTTTCTCTACTACATCAAGTTTATCCCTATCTTCGGTCCTTGGCATTGCCTTTCTCCCCCAAAACTTACTTGCATGGTTTGTACCCTCACATCATTCAAGTATCTATTCTAACCTCAAGTCCCTAGAGACATGGCCCCTCTGACTACAGCATTTAAAATAGCTGCTCCACTTCCATGTATATACACATACACACTCATGCAATTTTAACTTTTTTTTGCCCTGTTTTGGATTTACTTTATGGCATTTTCACTACTTGGCATTATCATTAATTTTAATTCTTTGTTGATCGTCATCTCCACTTCACTGAGTTTCATGAGCCTGGGGATCTGGTCTGTCTTAGTCTTCTGTTTATTCCCAGTGCTAAGCAAGATGCCTACCTAGCACACGGAATGCACTCGGTAAATGTTGGTTGAATAAGCTGTTGTTATTCACATTCACTTTTGTAGGAAGGATTTGAAAAAAGGAACACTGACAGGGAGGGCCCCTCTCAGAGTCAGAGTGATGGACAGAAGAAAGGGGATGTGACCTGGACTTAGATAGACTTGGACTGGCTGGAGTAGTTAGCTTGTATGATCTTACACAATTTTCTTACCTCTCTAAACTTGTTGTTGTTTTTTCCTTTTTTTAACTTGTAAATGACAGTAATGATCCTTATTTTACACAGTTTTTGTAAAGATAAAATATAACTTCTATGGAAATCCTAGCTTTTTGCCTACCAGAGCAATTGATCGATTCCCACAGGACTATCACCAATCAAGGTATATACTCCCGAGGTCAGGACACTGACCCTATTCTGAATTCTAATGACAAGTATCAATTCAATAAAACAAACTGTTTGGATTTAAGCAAATGTTCATGCTCACATTAGAAATAGAGCCCCCCAATGGTATTTGGAATAATGCCTACTTAATATTGATTGCGTGAGGCTTTGTTAAACCTCACATTTTAAATAAACTACAAGAATTTCAGCAGAGTGAATCAACTTCCCATTGGAATAAAAACATTTTATCTGTAACTGTAAACAGTTTCTTTATTTGTTCTTCTCCATGATCTGAGGCATATTTTTTAAATTAAATGATAATTGTTCTATCCTAAATTATTGAAAGAATGAAAGAAGGTGAAGGGATTAGCTAAAGAACATGTGCGCATAACCCATAAACACGGACAACAGTGTGGATGGCCCAAGAGAAGCAGGGGATGAAGGATAGGTGGAGGTTGGCAAAGGGGAATAGGGACATCTCTAATAGTGTGAATAATAAAAATAAAGTTAAAAATAAGAAGATGAAGGCACAATAAAGTAATCAAAGAAATTACAAATCTTTCCAGATATGATTTAATCTTTCCCGCTGATTCATATCCTGAATAGCTTTCATTTTACATGACTCTAACTGAATATATAAAATCTATTAGGTACATTTCCATTTATATGAAAATTTTACTGTGCTCAGATAAAATGAGCATGACCAGTTTTACTAGAGTTTCCTCCTAATTAAAAAAAACATATGGCCAGCAGATTTAAAGAAACTAAAAATGTTTTAAATTACTTTATAAATAGAATTTTTAAGTAATACATTCTATCCATGCTTTCAGGAAGAATTTTTAAACCTATTATGCTTATTTTATTTCTAGGAATAGAAGCTAAAAATGTACATCTCCTAGTTTTAGATATCCCATATACAAGTATAATATACATTAAAGCAACTTTGAAATTAAATTATGAACCTTTAATCTGAAAACAATAAGGGGCACTGTTCATAAAAATGTGCTATTCTGTTAGGTAATTTCAGCTGAAGTAATAAGTGCGGTTTGTTACTTATAACAAGGTGATTAAGACTTGAGATGGCTATTAGTTTTGTTTTTATAAAGAATTTTTTAATCACAAAGTTGGAAATTATTTAAAATTAACCCAAAGGCTTCAGGAATATTATGCCGCCAAGCATAGCGATTCTTTCTTTGTGGCAGTAATTGTTATTATGTTAAGTGAAGACATGTTAAGGAATGTGAGGTATACACATCATTCACTTATTTATTCATTCTCTTGTTCATTTAACACATATTTACTAAGTGTCAATAGTGTGGTAAGCATGGTTATGAAGGCTTGGATGCAAATGAAGAAAGAAGAAGGTAATATGTGTCAGTACATGCTCTTATTCAAGTTTAAAGTACATGTTCAACCCAAGAGATATGCAAATACATCTCTCAGAACATAAAACATTTTGCATATCCAATCTATTTTCTGGAGAATAACTCCTAAACAGAATTAACAAAATGCTAAAGTACTCAGTCAAACAATAAATTTGGTTGAAAAATTGGCACATGCAATTATAATCCATCATATAGACTGAATTTATCATGTAGATAAATTTATCGTGTAGATACATTGAAAGCTATTATTTTATTTCTCTGTTTTGTTTTCAGTGGTCCATGGTGTACCTTACAATTTGCCACACCTACTCATGTTGCATTTGCCTTCCTAGTCTTCAAATTCTCAAACATTAAGGATTGGACAAGCACTACTAACTTACAATGTATGACAATAATTTATCTGGTTGAAAAAAATCTTGACTCTATTATGCCTAGCAGGATGTTGCAAGGTGCTACTTTTGCTCTTCTCGAGAGCATGGAACTGCTGTAGCAGTTGTCTAGAACTGTGAAGTCATTTTTTAAAATGTCTTTGATCACATTTGTGACTAAAATTACAGACTCTTTAATGAAGTGTAATGTGAAATGAAATGCCACTTTAGCAGAAAATTCAGGAGGAAAGAAAATAAAAGGAAAACTAACTACCTAATTAACGGAAGCAATTACTTTTCTGTGTTTGTGGGTCAGTTGGCTGTGGGTCCTGAATAACTGAAGAGCAGATGAGTTTCTCAGGATAACCAAATGACACCCAAATTGATGTGACTTGCATTTTTGCCACAGTTTGCAGCTAAAAACAGAAAAAGGTTGGGCAGAATGCAGTTCTCTGTAACTGTGAGCAGCTTTGTAGACTTGCTTCTTCTGATGATTATAATAGAAACTGTACTTTTTACATAAGTGAATGAACCAGGACACTCTGATGTGCTGAGGAGGGAACTTAGTATGTGGTACACTTGAGACCTAACAGGCTATGCCTACTGACTCCTTTGCAAGCATGGCTATTGGAGCAGTGGAACACACTATGAGTGAAGCAACACAGGCTCTGCAGGGCAACCTCAAAGCCCAAGTAAAAAGAATCTACATCATAATAGTATAATGGCACCTTAGAGGTGGATAAGAGGTATTAAATCATCAAGTCCAAAGGGGGAAGGAGAAAGATGGACTATATAAGAGGTGACATAGCTTGGATTAAACTGTGTGCAAGTCTGGTTCTTAGGTACCGGAGTATTTTAGGTACAGACCCATACCCATAATTTATGCATAAGTTTCTTTTCTAAGAATAGCTCTACCATTTTTTAAAAAGATTGCACATAAGAACTTGATATCAATTAAATGAAAATATCTGATTCTTAAAAGAGACATTAAAAAGAAAAAGGATAAGATAGTTTTATGAAAAAATGCATATTTTCCTAACCAAACTCTTAGTATTGTATAAAGAAAGTCACTTGGCTTGGATGAAGCAAATATGAATGTCTGGTATCAGTTTATAGGGAAAAATATCACAAGAGTACAAGGGTGGGGACTGTGGCAGCTAGCTTATGAAATGCAGAGGGGACATGGCTGTCTGGTACTGAAATAGAGTGAGAAAAATAAGGTTTTCATCAGTTCTAAAAACTCATGGAACTTCTATCAAAAATGAATTGAGAAGTCTCTAAGAAGTAATAAGATTCAAATGAACAGCAGAAGCACTCTTGTAAATGTTAAAGTTGTAGCAATAGCCCCAAGAATTTTCATTTAGAGTTACAGCTTTTCTAGAAGTCTGCATTTCTTCTATGCCTTTGTCATCTTGTAAATCTCTATTACCATGTGTGTTACAGCTTGTAGAGCAAATTTGCAGTAAGTGGTGTGTGATGAGATTTCCAGCCAAAGGAGAATGTTTAAGCCAAAGTTCAATGTAAGTCTAGTTTATCTTCATGTCTACTATAACCTGGTTAGTTCTAATAATTATAGCTCAACTCATGTCTTTCTCATCCTCCACAAAAGCCTTATTCTGATTCCAGTGTTGTGAAATACATGAAAATGAATGTTCTGAATTTATACCCCCTATTATATTTTTTATGTGATGGGTGCTGTAATTTACCTAATTAAAAATATGTTGAGTACAGCCCTGGCTGGTGTGGCTCAGTGGATTGAGTGCTGGCCTGCAAAGCAAAGGTTCACTGGTTTGATTCCCAGTCACGTGGGCCAGGTCTTCGGTGGGGGTTTGCGTGAGGGGCAACCACACATTGATGTTTCTCTACCTCTCTTTATCCTTACCTTCCCCTCTCTCTTAAGAAGGGAAGGGAGGGGTAAATATACATAAATTTATATTTTTTATAATTTTAAATATAAATTGATATATAAATAAGATATTTAGATATCTCTATATATTTATATTTAAATGGAAACAAATTTAAATATAAATAAAATCTATATATATCTATATGTCTATACCTCTCTCTCTCGCTCTCTCTCTCTCTCTCTCTCTATATATATATACATATATATATATATGTATATATATATAAAATCTTGGACTTAGTCCTTAACCATCATGAATCCCAGTTTTCTCACTTAAAAAAATGGCAAAGGTGATATCCGCCCAATATCTTTCAGAATTTTATGACAATCAATACAGAAATTGCTCAATAAACCTTCTCTCTATTGATGTTCTTACTCATATTCACCCTCACAATCAACCCAATTCTACTGGCAAGATTTACAGTACTCTTTGTGAATCTAACTCACTGATCAAATATAAGGTATTATATTATGTACCAGGCTGCTATGTTGGGTCTGTTCCATAGATAGGGTCATTGAGAGTAATTATTATTTTTAAAGGCATTTTCACTTTATAAATGTGTAAACAACACTGTGACTTTATGAAAAGCACAATATTTTGAGTTTTTGAATAAATTTGGAAGCATCTTTCATGAGCAGCTATATTTATTCTTGAAAAACTGTGAGGATACGTTTTGAAATTCATGGTTTTTCTTAACAGTTTAGGAATAGAAACACATTGTGGCATAACAGTAAAATTTTTAAAGTTTTCTAAAATTATGTTTTTTAAATAAATGTGTATTACATGTGGGGACAGCATTCTTTGGGTAAGATACGATGAAACATGACTTGGGAAAATGACAGCATGTAGTCACTGGGTAATTTGACATGAATTACAATAGCACCAAGTGAATTCATATGTTGTTTTCTATTTAGTGGTTACTTATTCTGTCATCTGTTAGCATTGATCATAAATTGTGTCACTTTCATAAAAGGTTCTCTATAAACTCAGAACAAATAACACATGTACAAAGAAGGCTTGTTTATTCCACTCTCAGTCATCATGGATGTCACTTTTCTTTGACCATTTTATAAAAAGTTGTCCATGGGAGGAAAAATCATTGACTGACTTGTGCACTTATTGGCTCTACTCTGCAATGTGTTGATCCTACTCTTTTATGTCTAACTAAATCCCTCCTTCTCTCTGAAGTCTGGCTATCCAAGTTCAGAGTCAGCTGTTTCTTTTGTGAACCCTTGTGTCATGGTTATCTAAAATAGGCACTAGACAACCAGTATATAGTAGCTTGCATTGTTTTGCGTCATTTTAAGTACACATTCTGACTCAATATCTATTTGATAGATGTGAGACTCTTATATCTGACATTTCTATGCAATCTTTGCCTCAACCCAACATTTGTTTTATTAGACAATCATACAAATCCTTGATGAGAATCACGAAGAAGAAATGGTTAAGAAACCTTCCTAATGTTTTAATTCCTGCTTCCACCAGCAGACTAATTTCCTTAATGACTAATAACGGGAAGGGTGTTTGTTCCCTCTAATCCCCCTGAGTTTAACACACTGATAGGCCAGAGAGGCATGAAAATAATGCTCAGTAAGTCTCTCCACAGCTGATTTGGCTCTCTGATTTCCCCTCTCACTCAAACTTTGTTCTACCGTCAAGAATCATAGAGTGCATCAGATGGGTGGAAGCTGAGTCCACTTGCTCTTGCACCCAACTCAGACACCTGGTTGATCTTCCAAAAAATAAAGTGAGCATTCAACAGAATCTTAGCTGATATGAAAGAGTACAGGAGACACTTCACAATGGGTGAGAAGAAGATTTTATAGGTTGAAGGGGAAATACCCCATGTGTGGTGTCTGTAGTGGTGGACAGCCTGGTCAGAGATTGCAGCTTTGTGTCCCTTCCTCCTCCCAGGGCAGGGAACCCCCAAGACCCAGGCTGGGAGCGACTTGGATATGCAAAGTCCAGGAGATTCAGACTACAGAAACACAGCACACCCATAGCTGTAGCAGCAAACACCACCAGGAGAGTGCTACAGAGAGAGAGAGAGGGTTTTTCTATCCGTACCTGGGCCATGTGAAGGAGGCACACCATGGCTAGCCATGACTGTAAGACACTCTTGACTTTTTGGAGAAGCAGTGTATGAGGAAAGCCAGACAGTGACTCAGTGCTGCAGTGGGGGTGCCTGGAGAGACATTTTAAAAGGGGAGCTGAGGTGTGCTGGGCAGGGACCCCACATGCCCTGCCAGCACAGGGAAAGGATTGAGGGTGTGGTTTGCTCCCACTCAGTGCAGCTGGGCAGATTGATCAGAACCGTGCAAAACAACAGGATTTACTGGCCCCAGCCTGGTGCAGCTGGCAGGGTGGCAGTGTGCACAGTGTGGGACTCTTTCTGTTACTGGGGCAGTGGGCTAGGAGCTAGAGGGTAGGAAGTGAGCATCTGAGATTATTTAAAGCCAGACAGAGTCCCCCTCCCTGGTAGAGATGGAACCTCTGGGAAGGGAAGGTTGCACCCAGCCCCCGCCCCTTGCAAGGAGCTGAGGAAGAGCTTCAAAACAGGCAGATCGGGCTCAACAACCCCCTGCAGGGTGCATTTCTGCAAGAGAAAGATAGCAAGAGGAATGACTAAAGGGCCAATTTTGAACTTCTCTCAAGAAGACAAAATATACTGGTTCCTAGAGCCTTACTTCACTGAGGCCAGCAAAGCAGAGAGATCAGAAATCAGTGCAGCAAGAGGGATTCAGGGCCATTCCCAGCCTTATCGCACACACAGAGCTGCCATCAGCACCAAGCAGGAAAGAGCTGACTCTCTTACACAGATAGGTCCCTCCCTTGAAACACAGCTAATTCTCAGAAACTATACAAACTAGTTTATTTTCAAACTAGTGTTGAAAATAAACTGGGACAGACCAACACAGGTGGTGTAGGGCGGGGGAACACACCCACAACTTTCCCAGATGATTGAACAGTACCTCCCAGGGGAGACTTAGGGGTCCCGCACTCCCAATTGCAACAGAAGCTACCTTTACAGGCAGGTGAAGGTGATACAGGTGGTGCTGCCAGAAGTTGGATGACCCACCCCAGGCCTTGAGCTGATTAAAAAACAGAGGCAGGTCCAGAAAGAGAAGTCAGAAGGTGAATACCAAGTGGTTGAAATGAATTTTACCTTATTCTTCTTCTTTGTTTCAAATCTCATAGGTTATTCTCCTGTCTTGCTCCATTTTTCTTTTCTCCTGCCCTCACTTACTTTAATCAGGAATTTTATCTTTTCTCCTTTTGTAGCCTGAATTCTGTTCTTTATTCTTATTATTTTCCGTCCCCTTATCCTCTCAAAATCATTTTTCTTTACAGTAGACATCTCATATTATTTTCTTATTTGTAGAATATTCTTTTTCTCTTTCCACCTTTTTAAATCTTTGATCAGCTGTCATTTTTATTGACCCTGCTGTAGTTTTTCTGCAATTTTGTTCTCTTTGGTTCACTACTTTTTATATTTTATTTCAAGCATTGTATTATTTAGCATCATTACATATAGATGCTAAAATTCTCAACAAAATATTGGCAAACTGGATCCAGCAATACATTAAAAAGATAATACACCATGATCAAATGGGATTCACCCACAGGATGCAAGGATGGTACACTATACACAAATCAATAAAGGTGATGCATCACATAAAAGCAAAAACAAAAACCACATGATCATATTAACAGATGCTTAAAAAGCATTTGATAAGGCACCCATTTATGATAAAAACCACTCAGCAAAGCGGGAATAGAGGGAGCATTCCTCAACATAATAAAAATCATACATGACAAACTGACAGCCAACATTATACCAAACAAAAAGTAAAAGTTTTCCCCTTAAGATCAGGAATAAGACAAGAGTTTCTGATTTTTCCACTCTTATTCAATACAGTACTGGAAGTTCAAGCCACCATGATCAGACAAGAAAAAGAAGTAAAATCATCCAAAGAAGGAAAAGAGGAAGTAAAAGTGTCATTATTTTCAGACCATGTGATAGTGTACATAGAAAAACAAAAAAAACTTCACTTAAAAAGTGAATTTGGCAAAATAGTAGCATACAAAATCAATATTCAGAAATAAATGGGATTTTGTACACCTAGAATGAAATATAAGAAAGAGAAACTGGGGGAAATCTCATTTACTGCAGGAACAAGAAAAATAAAGTACCTAGGAATAAACCTAAACAAAGAAGTAAAAGACCTGCACTTGAAAAACTATAGAACACTGAAGAAAGAAATTATGGAAGTTGAAAAATAAATGGAAACATACACCATGTTCATGGACTGGAAGAATTAACATCATTAAAATGTCCATACTATCCAAAGCAATTTATAGATTCAATGCAATCCCTATTGAAATACCAGTAGCATATTTCACAGATCTATAATGAATATTTCAAAAATTTGCGTGGAACCAAAAAAAGACCCTGAATAGCCTTAGCCATCTTAAGAACAAAGTAAGGAGGGGTCACAATATCCAATATCAAACTATATACCACAAGCCACTGTAATCAAAATAGGCTGGTACTGGCATAAGAACAGATACACAGATCAATGGAACAAAATCAAGAACCTAGAAATATACCCATGTGTCCATAGTGAATTCATATTTGACAAAGGGGGCAAAACCATACAATGGAGTAAAGACAGTTTCTTCAATATATAGTGTTGGGAGGACTGGACAGGTACATGCAAAAAAAAAAAATGAAACTGGATCACCAACTTACACCACGCACCAGAATAAACTCAAACTGGATAAAAGATTTAAATATAAGTTGTGATACCATAAAAAAACCCTGCAGGAAAACATAGGCATGGAAAATTTCACATATCCTATGTAGCAATATTTCTGCTGATATATCTCCCAGGGCAAGGGGAATAAAGGGAAAAAATAAACAAACGGGACTAACTCAAACTAAAAAACTTCTGCACGGCTAAAGAAACCATCATCAAAATGAAAAGGGTACTGACTATATGGCAGAGCACGTTTGCCAATGATATATTGGACAAGCGTTTAATCCCCAAAATATATAAAGGACACATACGACTCAACACCAGGAAGACAAACAATCCAATTTAAAAATGGGCAAAGGATCTGGATAGACACCTCTCCAAGAAGGATATTCAGATGTCCTGTAGACATATGAAAAGATTCTCAATATCACTAGTCATCAGAGAGATGCAAATTAAAACCACAGCACGGCATCTTCTCACACCTGTCAGGTATGTGTTAACAAACAAGTACTGATGAGCATGCGGAGAAAAGGGAACCCTAATGCACTGTTTTTGGGAATGAAGACTGGTACAACCACTGTTTGTGGAAAACAGCATGTAATTTCCTTAAAAAAATTAAAATGGAACTGCTTTTTGACACAGCAATTCTGCTGCTGGGAATATCCCCTAAGAATCCTGAAATATCAATCCAAAAGAATCTATGCACTCCAATGTTCATAGCAGCGTTGTTTACATTAGCCAAGTGCTGGAAATAGCCTAAGAGCCCATCAGTAAATGAGTGGATCAAAAAACTGGTACATTTATGGTACATTTACACAATGGAATACTCTGCAGCAGAAGGAAAGAACTCCTACCTTTGTGACTGCATGGATGGAACTAGAGAATATTGAACTATGAAATAAGCCAGTTGGTGAAAGACAAATACCTTATGATCTCACCTATAAGAGGAATCTAATGAACAAAATAAACTAATGAACAAAACAGAGCCACAAGCATAAAAACAGGGACTAGACTGAAAGCTACCAGAGGGGGGAGGAGGATAATAGTGGAAAGAACAGGAAGGGACTAGACAAATAATATGTATGAATGACCCACAGACATGGACAATCTTGTGGGAATTGACTGTGGGAGTGGGCACATGGGATGGGTGAAGGGGGGCAAAAGAAGAAAAATTGGGACAATTGTAATAGAAACAATAAAAATGATTTAATAATAAACAAAGAATCATAAAATGCCATCAGTCCCTTGCATCCCCTCACTCCTTAGTGAGTGACATCCTTAGTTTTCAGCTGGAGTAACCCTGGAAGCATATGAATTTCCCTATTAAAAGCACTGGTGAGGTCTTCCTGGGCTAACCTTGCTCTAGTGGTGTTAGCATGTTATTAACTCTGGAATTACAAAACTTCAGACTCCCCCAAATCAAAGAGGAACTCTGACCCTGGACCGGGCTGTAATGATACTTTGTGAAGACTCTCATTCTTCTCTTGAAATGTAAAGTGGGAACAAACGCAGGGAGCCTAGCACACCTTTCTTGGGCTTTTAAGTAATTACATCTGAAGAGTTGGATATGCAAGACCTACTTTCATTGTATTTCTTAGCAACACAAATTTGATCAGGAAGTCCATATTGGGCTAATCATGATGGTTCTAGCTGAGCCCTTGTTTCTGTTTTTGAGTTATTGAAACTTGTATTCTAATTTAGTTCCAGCTTGCTGGTAAGTCTGTTCTGGAAGGTACTAAGGCTGTCCATAAAGCACTGGTCTTGTATGTGCAACCAATGGGCTCTTTGGCCAAATCAGGGTGGGAAACACTGCACTATTGCCCTTCATAAACGTTCATAATGAGTATTAGTACATTAAAATGTATATTTAACTGTGCAAAAAATTCTTTCCTTTTATAATCTTGTATATTCTCTCTAGTTTCAGTCTTCTAAAGTTAACATTTTGTAAAATGCTGTTTGAGTACATATAATATACCTTTTACTGTTATACATATAGAAAGGTATTTCTTAGATGCTTAAAGGAGGTTTTGCCCTCATGTGAACCTTATACTCAGCCACTAATTTCTTTAATAATTTAAGGGACTTGGATGGATTGGGAATGACTCAAATTTGTATTCACCCAAATGAAATATGGATTAAGAAGACTGTTTTCTTATGGGCCATTTCTCCAGAGACAGTTGCCTGAATTAAGAAATAAAATGTCAGGTCAAACTCATTTCTTATTACATCCTAGCAATCTAAACGGCAGCCATTGAGATAAGTCCAGAGGGGTTACATTTACAAAGGAACAGGTTTATTGACTACTTAAAATCAATACTTCTTTGCATCTCTTTAACTTTTAGAGGAATATTTTTTACTGAATTAAAGATGTCATTTCTCTTTAAAAAATTTTTTTGAACTTCGATATCGCTACAAGCAAAAACTGCAATATTTGGTAGGAAAAGACCGAATACATAAATAAATCATTACCTCCCACATAAACATAGTTATACAGAGAAATAGCTTTTTAATTCTTCTTTATATTTACTAACTAAGAGAAAATGTTACGTACGTACACTGCTTATGTTAAGTAAACATTCTCACATACACAGACATAATACTGGGTCCGGCAAAAGTGAGATTTGCTTGAGTGTGGTTGCTGGTGTCTCTCATAGATGGACAGAGATTTGAACATGTCACCTAAATTGTCATATGGTGTGCTTGATGTCATATGTTGTATTTTGATGTTACAGAATTACATGCTTACGATTTTGTAATAAAAGATTGTGTAATAAAAAGGGGTGTTATTTGTGCCAGACCCTCTATATGCCAACAGTTTCTGAATTTAGGTAGAATAAAGAAATATTGCTTGCATATTAAAAACAATTAAGAGTCAAGGGGAAAATGTTAAATAAAGAAAAATGTTGAAACTAAAGATAAAAATAATGTAAGCAAATTTTTAAATTAATTATATGAATAACAAATTGCATTTTTATATTCTAAGACCTAGTAATTGTGAAAAATGTTTATGCTCTTTATATTACACAGGTATGTCTGAAATAGAACACTACTTTTTGAAAATATTTAAGTTTATCTTAGTTTTATATGAATTTAAGAAGAAATAGATATTGGACAGCATTAATTTAGTCTTAACATTTGTAGTGCATACCATAAAATCTTGTCCTTTGGAGTAGTGTAGCTAATGGAGTAACATTTTGACATAAATATTTCTACTGATTTAACAATTTCAAAATTCTACAAAAAGTTTAAGAAAAGGCTATTTGTCTAAATATTGCCTCACATACCATGTAAGAACATGCTTAATGTAAATGCAAAATGTATTTGGCTACTTAAATTATATTTTGACTGTAAGCTAAGGAGATGTGTTCATGTGAAAAATGAGTCAGTGCCAAGGTCCCTACTAACCTGTGTCACTAGACTTTTCTTCTTTATTGTGTACTATGGACCCAATTACTGACAGACACAGAACATATGACACATAACCACATTATCAACTATCTGAAACATTATTTCAATATTTAAATAACTTGCAAGATTACAATTCCAATGACACAATACACTGCTCAATTTAAACTTACATTTTCTGTAGAGCTGAAAAGATTAAATTTGAATAATTAAATTTAATGTTTTCATTTACATGTGGTACATTAAAATTTTACTTGTTCTGAGCCTTTAATGATGGACTATAACCCAATTTCCAGGATTTAGAAATGATTTCTGCACAGATTAGCCTTGATGTTTGTACCTTGCAAACTTCTAAGAAGTATGCGAAATTTTGTAACTATACTTCACTTCTAATTGGGCTGACTCGGGCATGCTATAACTAAGCAGACATTTCATGGTATGCTATTCACAATGATAGCATAGCTATTTTCTGGAAAATATGCTTTGTTATTAATTTTCATCTACTTTTTCATACAATAGAGTCCTTTAGCATTACTCCCAATAGTGTACTTAAAATCAAACACTATTTAACATAGCCACAAAAAATGTTGTAATACACATTCCTCAGCATCAGTGTTTTATTTGCCTTTCCTTCTGTCCTGTAATACAAGTTTTCAATCATTTACTCATTCACTTAATCGGCTGTGTGCTGAGCATACACTATGTATAAGGCCCTGGGTCAGGTACTTTTTAAGATCTAGGTGTCTATGTTCAGAACCTGGTCACCTTGCAGTGTACTCTGCTAAAAGGGTGGCAAGATATTCAGCAGCTGGAAAAACCTGGGGTAGAAAGAAAGAAGACTGAACAGAGGGTCAGACTGTCTGCGTTTCAATCATGAATCTGCTACTTTCTAGCTGTGTGACACTTTGAATTATAAGTAGCAGAAAAACTCAGTCTATAATGGCTTAAATATTTAGTGAAGTTTATTATTTCACATACTATGATGTCTCAAAATAGGTAGCTTCAGGGTTGGCTAATTAAGGGGCTTGTTAGTATACCCAACTACATAAGTTCTTCCCAGTTTTTCACACTACCATCTTCAAAATCTTGATTCTATCCCTCCAACCAGGCTTCTTCGGTACCGCAATCACATGCCATTGCAGATCAATGCAATGATAGTCAATATTCAGCATTCAGCACAACCACATTGAAGTAAAGAGGAGGAGTTGCCCCTTCTTTAGTAACTATACACAAAAAACTGGGTGTTCACTGCCATGAGTTTATTCTGTGTCCCTTGCATTTTTTGTCACTTCACTCAAACTGGGTTAATCCAAGTTTCTCCGAGGAATTGGGACTGAGCAATGGCTCATGACTTTGAACTCACTGCCTAATGATGACATAAATTTGACTCCATGAGAAATCCTAGTACCTTGATACTTCCAGTGTCGAACCTGGACCAGTCACATTGGTATCACCTGAAAGCTGGTTAGAAATGGACAATATCTGGCCTCACTTCAAGACATACTGATTCAGAATCTGCATTTTAACAAGATGTCTGGGTGATTCATAGGCATACTAAATTTTGCAAGTCATCGCTCTTGTAGAATATGATTTCTGTTTTTACCCCACAGATGTTTTGAATCCAAATATTTCATTAGGATTATGCTAACGTTGATGCTTTCACGTGAAAGCATTTGCTGAGGTAAATTTCATTGAGCCAGTTTAATTCTTTAATCAATTTTCTTTTCAGAAAGAATGTTTCCTTCTTTTTTATTTTAAGTTATTTTATAGTATCAATTCTTCTCTCAGTAAATTTTACAACAAAAATGCATTTCACTTTTTTTTCTCTTTTTACATAAAATTGTAGTGCTTTAGTATTTAATCTGCTTCCACGATGTCTTATTTTGGGAGGGATGGGGACATTTCTACTAAATCCAATTTTTCTGCCTTAAATTGAGTAGTTTTTTCACTTTAAAAAGAAATCCTCTCCCAAGGATATGTTATAGAGGAGGAAGAAGAAGTGGAAGAGGAGGAGAGAGGCATCAATTGGTTGTCTACTGTATACATCCCAGCGCCCCAACTGGAGATCAAACCCACAACCTAGGTATGTGATCTGACTGAAACTGAACCCACAACCTTTTGGTTATGGAAGGATGCTCCAACAAACTGGCACATCCTGCCAGTGGGAGGCTACATCAATTAAAGTCTACAAACTCAGAAGCAGAGACACCCTCATAGGTGTCTCTACCCATCTCTCTCCATACTGATTAGAATATTTATGAAGCATTGTGTTCATTTATGGAGACCACTTTCTAAAAGAGCTATTAAAGAATGCATACAGAGAAAGACAAATGAGTTTGCTGAGGTATCATACTCTATTTACAATGTAAAGGTTACAAAGTGGCTAGAAACTCAGGGAAGCTTCTTCTTCATTCCTTTAAGAAAGATAAATTTAATAATTTAAATAATCCAGCAATGAATTTAATAATCCGAGGATGAGTTCCCTATAACCAGACTTATAGAGGTACAGGTTCTATGCTCATACATCTATAAAGGCTATAATGAAAGGATTCTAAACATCAAGTCTGACTCATTGAGCCTGATTTTGGATTTAGATAATCTTAAAATGCCATTACTAGGAAAAACAATGTCTTCAGTGGACACACAGTTGATGGTATAAGGGTGTTAGTGTTTTTCTTTTCTGTTTATTTTTGAAATGTGTATGACATACTTTATAATTACACACATTTGCATATCTAAATATAAGTAATAATTTTCTTTAAAGTACTAATTACATATCTTAGAAAGTTCAAACCATTTATCTACATTTTTTTCTTTCAATCTTGTAACCTCTACTTCATAAATATCAAAATGAGGTTAAGTGGCTTTCCTTAAGGAATAGGTGGATCAGGCGAGGTTCTAAACATATCTATGAAGCAAAGCAATTTTCCAAAATTTAGCTGAGATAAGATAAATAACAAAAGGCCATGCATATCAGATTTTTATTTATTCTTAGGTCCATATTTATATATTTACAATATAAAGAAGGTTTAAAGAATATTAATTTAAACATATCTTGAATCACTATAGCTTGTATCTTGTAGCATATATGTAATAGATTATGCTATAATGTTGTGATTTTAAGCTTCTAGGATTTGGTTTTACTGTGGACTATGAAGCATTTTATGTCTTCTCCAGATTATATCCATAAAGAAACACTAGAGTACCGCTTCTGATTTTTGTAGCAGGAACATCAGAGGAGACCTGGCAACTGGGGAGCAGCCAGGGGTATGAGCTGTGCCAGCCTGCACCTCCCTGCTCATGACTGTGCGTTCCTTGAGCTTCTCACACAGCCCCAGAGATGAGACTCTCAGGTCTTATCACCTCAATGAACTCCTGTCACAGGTTGCCCAGATTCAGTAATTACATTAGTTTTCTAGAGCCGCCACAAAGTACCGCAGACTAGCTGGCATAAAAAAAAGAAATTTAGTTTTTCTTATTTCTAGAGGGTATAAGTCTGAGATCAAGAAATCAGATGGCTGACTTCCTCTGTATCTTCAAGCGGCCTATCTTGTGTGTGTGGCTGTGTCCTAATCTCCTTGCCTTACAAGGACACCAAGGGTATTGGAGCAGTGCTTACACAGGTGACCTCATTTCACTTTAATGACCTCTTTAGAGACCCAATCTCCAAATACAGTCACACTCTAAAGTGGTGGACATTAGAACTCCAACATATGAATTCGGGGGTACATAATTCAGCCCACAACAATAATTTTAAAAAGTGATTGGTTTTACATGAAAATACTTGCTTGACACATTATTGTCAAGTTTTGATTGGCTATGTTTGCATTAAGCAATTTTGCTAAATTAAAGAAGACAAATAACTTTTATTTTAACAAACTGTATTTTCAGGCAAAAGTCTGAAAACTATTGGGGGTTGCAGTTTAGATGGTAACTCTACTCATTCACTATTTATTACCAGGCAAGCTCTAACTAAGGAAGGCACAAAAGCCTTTTCAAAAACTTAACTTATTACAGAGGGATTTCAGTTATAATTTCAGGTTTGTCGGACATATTAACATAATATCTCATTGAAGTTTGTTAACATTCCCCTTGAACCATAATAGAGAGAAGTGCGAAGTAGTATTTGAAAAGCATACTTCTTTACATATGGAGAAATAAATGTTTTCTTTTCTTATGAAAGAGCTTCTCAGAGAAGAATTCATATAAGATTGCCTAATAGCTTTCCTATTTAATTAAAAATAGAGTTTTATCTGAAATGGATTAAATACAACTACCATTTAATTAAACCAAAAACCTTTAAGAGGATCACGCCAATAACATCAATTAACATTCTGTTCCATATTGAACATAATTAGGAAGGCAATTCTTGTAATTCACTGGCATAACCTTTAAAATATGCTTGGCCTTTATAACTTATCTATGTGGCATTTCCTTAACAATACAAACAGTTCAAAAGAAAACTTAGGTATTGAGTTTGATGTTAGTACTAATTTTAAAATTAAAATTATTAAAAATAGAACTAATATAGAACTTATTTGACAATTGGTACTTCTGATTAATTTGAAAATTTGGCATGAAAAATACACTCTTATTGGGGAAAATGGAGAATAAATCTTAGATTAGGGAATTGGAATATTGAGCAAATATAAAAGGAATTTGAGTCAGGCTTTGTGAAATATTTGCTTTAAATTTCTGTGTCACACAGCTTATATAGACACAGCAAAATTTTATTAATGCCAGTAATAATTTGAAAAGAAAGCTTGAATTTCATGTAGTCTTGAACTAGCCAGGGAAATTTCCAGAAAGAGAAAAATAAAACATATCAAAATAAACTTTGCTGCAGCTTTTTGATCTAGTGATTATTAATGGGAATTCTAAACTATGGCCTACATTTTAATGTACAAAATCTGTCTATCCAGGAATGTATCCAGCCAGGTAATATGAAAAATAAAGACATTTACTGAAAAAGACACAAAATACAAGAAACATTGTACATAGGACAATGATACCTCAGTCCCTTTCAAAGTGTGCCCTTTGGGACCTCACAGTTTTCCCAGTTGCTATCAGCTGCCCCAATGTATTTTCTTGAATCTCACTGACAATCTGAAATCTCTTCCTTTTCAAAGGTGATTTTAGTTGGGAAAAGCCAGAAGTTGCAGGGTGACAAATCTGGGTTGTAGGGGGGCTGAGTCACCTGGGTGATTTGACGTTTTGCCAAAAAAACTCTGCATGAGACATGATGCATGAGTGGATGCATTGTCGTGATGAGGCTGCCAATCATTAGTTGCCCATAGTTCTGGCCTTCTGAATCGCTAGAATATTTTCCGCAGAGGAATGTTCAAGCTTAATGCAAAATTATATGCAGAGTCATTTCTCAACTTGCTCAGTCATTTTGAATGTGATGGCCACACAGTATATATGCTCACTCTATGATGTGTACTGCCTCCACTGACTCATACAATTAGGTCGACATTGTTCATGAATGCACATTCCAGTCCACTCTCCCTGACTTCCAGATTATGTCAGTGTCACACAAATCATTCTTGTTATATTAACAATGGCTAGACTTTTTCATATACATATATCAAATATACATGACACTCTTTGCTGCCAAATATATGCAGTTATATTTCTCCCATCAAATATATTTTGAAATGTGGTCTAAGAAAACTAGGTGAGTGGTTGAGAAGATGCTTAAATGTAACATTCAACAATACTCAGGTGGACTAAGGGCAACTTCAGAGGAGTCTGGTCTTAGGCATGCTCACTGGGGAAAGCCAAGCCAACAGACGTGGCAGAGCTTCAGAGCTTTCAGGTTAAAAGGGCTTCTTGGTTCTAAAGGTCTTTATTTTCAGGTCTTGTATCAGCCCCAGCATATGTGCCCATCATAGAACTGCTAGAAGTTTACCCTCAGGCCCTTTTTATATAGCTTGCTTCTCTGATCCATTATTGTGAAGGATGCTTCTCTGGAGAGAGAACTCCTAACTCCTACACTTTCTTTACTATTTCCTGATTGCACTGCTTTGTTCTTTGCTATTTTGGTAATTCATTTCAACTTGATTATTTCCTGACCAAAATCCAATTTTGTATCTGAAAAATCTAATTACTTGACTAATAAGAATTAGTAGCTTATTTTTTTATCTTTTCCATACTTTCTTACAGTTTTTCTTCTGTGTTATTTTAAAATTAAACTACAGAAACTTATAAGATATATATGTGTATATATGTATGTGTGTGTGTGTGTGTATATATATATATATAAAATTCAAATAAATTAAAATATAACCAGTTGCCATGTAATACCTAGGGAAATAAGTTTTGAGAAAAATGCAAGGCATCTGGTGTGTCTGTGGTTCCAGTGGACTTGCCCGTGAACCAGCAGCCCCCTCTGGACCACTGTGCTCTCTGTGGTGTATACTAACTAAGTGATCTGGACGCTGACTTGTACTAGGAACTACATTTAAACATGGTAGCCAGACAAAAGAGTCCATTCTCTTAATCAACACAGCTGTTTTCCTGACACAAACACAAAAGTTCCCTCTCTCCCTGCATGTTCCATCTGGAGGGGGAGCTCTTCAGGGAGGGAAGAAGGGGCACTAGCTTGTTAGTGTCCCCTGTAACCCGAAGAATGCGGGGCAAGTTTCTGAACCACTAGAAAGATTCCAGGCTCCACTCTTAGACACAAAAGCTGAGTACAGCTATTGCCTGAAAGTAGAAGACCAGAAACTTGACAGATAGTTGAAAAGGCTTCAGCATTTAAATTTACTCATTTTAAAAGAGTAATTGGTTATGTATTTTCTAAATAGTTGAATCCATTTTACTAAAATTAGAAGAGCTGCACATCGCAGGTGCATGGTTATGCTCTCCATTAAATACAAACACAGATGCAGGCAACAAAATTAGATGCAATCATTTCATTGAGAAAAGAATGGCACTTGTTCCCCATTTCTCATTTTTGATTAACAAAATTAAGCCAAGGTTTGTTTTTTTCTCCAAGACCAAAAGATATGCTGTCCTCAGAGTTTTAGATTTTTTTTTACATTTTAGTGGTAATTGGAGATCAGGTCATTCTAGAAGTCATGGAGAGAAATGTTATCAGACCACAGGCGAAGCCTCCTTTAGTACAGTCATAATAACCGTTTCCATGTTGTAATCAACTTTACATGGTAGGCACCACAAAAAGAAAATACACTTTCCATCTGCCTACAATGGCCCTTGCTGTAACTTCGCTATTGCATGCACAAGGAGAAGAAGGTGTTGCTTATGTGCCAGGCAGTATGGTAACAACTTTCACGGGCGTCCCCTCATTTAACCTTCACAAAAATCCCTTGAGGAAGGTTCAGCATCATTTTGAAGATGAGAAGCCCCGGGATAGTGAATTTATTTGTCCCACTGATAAAGACAGTAATAAACAGAGCTAGCCTGAACCACAGCCATTGGAAGTTATTCTGGTATTTTATCTCCTCACCAGTCAGTAAATGCTCAGAAGGCACAGCCTTCTCCAGCTTTAGTCAGACCGACCACTTCACTGATGTCAAGTCCCGCCTTGTAAGTCCAGAAGGTCTGAGAGAGTGATCCTTCTCACTACTTGAGCTTTTGGAAGACAGATGTTATAGTGATTTATTTTCTAATTTTCTGTGATGTTGCTTTTTTACCATAGATTGTTAGACCATACTGATGTTTCTTAAATTGGGCTTTTGAAATTAGTATAAATTTCTCAAGCCAATGTGACCTTAAGAATAATTAAACTGAATCCCATATGAGAATTCTCACTCATATTAGCAGTAGGTAAAAATAATTCATTTGAGCATATGTATAAATAAAGCTTTTTATTCTAGATTTGAGTAAACTTTAGGGGCAATAAGGAGCAAAGTTCATCCTCATGTGTTGGTATAATAAGTACATTTCAGCAAGTCCTGTTGATTAATTCAGCTTTCTCATGCTAGAATTGTAATTTCATTTCCCTTATTTGCAGCTCTTATTGTAGAAATATTTCAGTTTTAATATTAAATGTGTTTTTAACTTAGCTAGAGAATTAAAAAGTAAATCTACACATTTAAAATGACATGATCCCCTAGAATCTAATTCATTATAAATATTTATGTGAATGCTTCTTGAAATGGGGTCATTCCTTGGTACAATTATTCCATTAAACATTCCAAATTTCATCTTACTATTATGCTATCACTTTATTTAAAATTTAATGCAGAGAGTGTATTGGGTAATGTACCTAAAGTTTCAATAACATTGCCAGGAAGTTAACTTTTTTTCAGATTCTCAGATATGCCATGCTTTTTTTTTTCTTTTTCCTTTTTTTTTAAATCTCAAGGACTACACATACTGTTCTTTCTAAACCATTTTGTATACTCTACATTCCTACTCCTATTTGCAGACACAACTGACACTTTCTCATATTCTAGGTCTCTGCTAAAATATCAGTTTCACGGAGTGTCTTACCTGATCCCTAGATCAGATCTCTGCAATAGATTTTAACATAGTCTTCTATTTTCCCAGAATACTCATCTTTCTTTTCTTTTATTTCTTGTTTATGGCTCTGTCTTTTTGAGTTATAAACCTCATAAGGAACATATCTCCTTTACCTCTGAATCCCCAGGGGGTAGGCTTAGAATTCATTCAATAAATATCTGTTGAATAAGTAGGTGATATTGAGTAATATTGCAGAAATATGCAAATTTGGTATAAAAATTTCATAGGATATAGCATGATGAAGATAATTGAAATGAGAACCAATGTTCACTCTTTGTTCCATTCTCCTCCTGAGTAACCAGAATTGTAGGTTCTACATGAAAATGTTAAACATCCAGGATACCTGTCTCTCCTAGGGATGGTAATGGAAAACACACATGTGTCTGTTGTGGAGGTATGTGTAGATTCAGTGCAGTCACATCTGTGCTTCTCCCAGGAGAGAATCATTCAGGGTTCCCTCTGGACCAGTGAGGATCTTAAGGCACAACTGTAGGCACCATATACTCTCTGGATACCCAGCAGGTATCAATAAGAAACGCAGGCATTTATAGTTCCATTTGTGTGATTATATCCCTTCTACTTTGAAAATAAGGAGACAGGGCTCCAGAAAAGGCAAATAATCTGCCCAGGGGTTTACTAAGTAAGTAGCACAAACAAAACTCTACTTCTTTGCACATTTTTAAGGTTAGCCTTTCTAAACACTTCATCATAACACATTTCTTTGGAGTCTGATACCTTGCTTCCTAGGCCAACACATTTAGACAGATAGGGATTTTAAGGAATCCTCACTTGTGCATTGATACAGAAGTGATTCTAAGAGCCACTGAGGAACTTGAATTTTAGTAAAACGAAGTTGCAAAATTGAGACGCCTGAGTCGTGTGTGAGAACTTTTTCATATTTAGAGCTGTATGAGAGAGAGCTAACACAGTTTCTTCACTCATGTTAAACTGCTTCTTTCTCAATCAAATTTTTAGTCTCTGCTTTTCACTATAAGACTGATGTGTTTGACAGAGAAGTTGGCCTAAGCCAAACTTGTATGACATGCTTTCCCCAGTTCCCTAGCTGAAACCCATGGCATTGAAAAAGGGTAAATGTAACTTGAAGTAGGAGGCTTCTCTTCTCATCCATCATGTCACCTCAGGTTTGCAATGCATCACTGTACAGTCTGTGTCCTGCACAGGGTACTCAGCTGAAAAGGTGGCACAGCTGAAAATCTTCCTGGGTTCTGCTCACTAAATGCCCTGGAATCCCTGGTCCACTCAGAGGAGGGACCTCTTTTGCACACATGCACCCTGTGGGCATGCAGTGGCCCAAGGTCACTCTTGCTCTGGGTCTCTGATGTCCCTTTTTTTCTCCCCACTGGGCTCTGGTTGTTTCCCCAGGTGTCAGCCCCCAGGCAGGCTAGCTCTATTAAGCTTCTGTATCACTCATTCTTGAACCTATAATTAGTTCTGCTCTTCCAACTGTGGTTCCACAGCTGAGATCCTGCTCAGGATATATCTCTCCTAATGAATATATAATTTCATTAGCCTTGAACTACAAAATTGCCACCAATGGTATTCTATTCACGGGACCCATTCTTTGCTAGTAACTGAGCTATTGTTTGTGTATATGTGTGTATATATTGTTATGACAATTATTGCTTGATCTTTAAGTTTACTTTACCAGTTCTTTGCTTTCTCCCTTACCTGACGCTTCATTTTCCAGCAACCCCCAGTCCCAAGACCCAAGCTTCAGCTCTTTAGCCATTTAACACCTCTGCCTCTCTCTCTGCCCCATGTTTTAAAATAGGACAGAACGACAAAGCACATTATGAATTAAAGAGCTTTGTTTCCCTATGTCCTATTTCAAGACTGGACTAAAGCTGGGGGAGGACAATTTCTCCCTTGAGTTCTTATTTTAAAATCAACTGAGATGAAACCCTCTTGGTCATACTGAGTAAACTAAGTGTCTTCACGGGTCTATTGGTAACATATCAAATAATGACTTTCAATTAAAAAGATAAAAGGGGGTCGTGCATTGTGGTAAATGAAAGGGCATATGGCTCACTTAAGCCATTCAAATGAAAAGTTTAAAAATCATCCAGTACTATCTGAAAAAAGCTTGGCCTGGATATGAATCCCAGCCCACAGGTGCTGGGCTCTGTCATCTGTTGAAGCATTCTTTGCAAAGGCAGATAATTCTGTGCGATTGTTCCTGTAAGTAATATAAAATATTTGCTTTCTCACTCAGTTCCTATCAATTCCATGTCAATGACACATGTCTCCTTCTGAGTAAGGCCCAGAGTAGCAATGCAATACTTATCACTATCATCGTTCTCCTTATCATTAGCTATTTAATGAAGGTTCACTAGGAAAACAGCATTTTGCTGAGTGCTACACCTGCAATATATAAAATAAAGCTTAGAACAGCCCTACAAATTAGTAAATATTATTATTCTTATTTTATATATTCTCTACTCTCTGGCTTCCAGACATTTAAAGAATGTGCTGGTTGAATTCCTTTTGGCTTCAGGAGACTGCTGAAGCTGTCAGATGAATTTATATGGCAGAGACATGCTCCTGTGCCTAGTTTTATAATATAAATCATGCTCCACTATCTGCTTTTTCTATCCTAAAATCTTCCACTCAGAACAGAAACATCACTTTGCTCACATTCATTGGCCAAGCTAAGTCACATGGCAAAGCATGAAGTCAGTTGGTCAGAAGGTTTAGCCTTTTTCAGAAAGAAAAACTGTAAGGGGTAGCAGCAGTGGATCTTTTGAACACTGATATAATCTTCCATACTTCATTTCATTAATGTGCATAATGCCTCATATTACTCATCAACTAGATTTAGGGCTTTGTAGTCTAAAACTTTATAATTCAATTTCCATGTAAAAACAAACTACAATTTAACATACTGAGATATGTTTCACATTCTTTACTCATTAATATCATAATATTATTATTACAGGATTTAGACTTGAAGGTCATAGATAGAGCTGTCTTCTAATCACCATTAATTGGCCCATTGAATGCTATTGCTCATTTTCCAATGTTCTTTGTGATTTTTTGTGTGTCTTTGGTTGTGGCAGAAGAATAATCAGCCTGATTTATTTGACTTTTACTAGAAACATAACTGTTCTTTCTAGTCTACATTAGAGATACTGAAAAGTAGGTAAACTTTTCAAGATTGTAAAAGAAATACTGAGAATTGAGATAGATTTCTTTAATATATTTTGCATTTATTTGATCCATTAAAAAACCTGCTTTGGAAATCAATATATTTATGCTCCATATAAACAGATTTTAGTATATTAAAAAATAACTTGAAAAGTAAAACTTCCCAAAGAGATGCTATACTTTCTATATTTAAACCTGATTAACATTTTAATTCATTATATTATTAATAGTTAGAATTTTTCAAGTTTATACACTTATCTGCATTTTTTCCAAGACCTGAGTAATAGGCAGAATACTGTTATCCACTATTGTGTTCATATAAATCTCTAGGGACCAAAAACAAACAAACCCTTAAATACTCAGTGGATAGACTTTTATAAACCTTAACATACTTTATTATTAACACTTCTTAAGTATTTGGCATCCTCCAGCTTTTGTTGGTTAACATGACCTGGCAGATGGGAAAAAAAGTGGTCCATTAATATACACAGTAAGCTCAAATAACAGCAAAATGTCGGGATTGTCTTCCTCACCTTCTGCTCCGGGTGTAGCTCTTCCCATGTGGTGGGTGGGGCCAGTCTGCACCCATCTTGTTTCCTAATTTTATATCTGAGAGGTGGCTCCAGTGAGATGCTGTTTCCAAGATGGCCAGAGATTTTTGGTTTTTCCTTCAGCTCTCTACAAATCTTCTCTAAATAATCAATTTACCATAAATTATGGTATACTTGCTCTCTAAGTATAGGCTTAAAAGTATGTCTCTTACTTCTGCCTCCACCTTTTTCATGGCAATTCTAACCAGATGCTTCCCTTTTACAAGGAAGTTTTGGACTGTCCCCTGAAGAACTCAGCTGTGGTGAGTGATTGTAGGACAATCTTGGCAGCTCCTACTACAAATACCCAGTTAGACCGGGATAGCTCCCCAAAGGGTGTGGCTTTCCAGAAGAAGGAAAGCTGAGCTGATAAAAAGGTGAATAATATCACAACAGCTGTGGTGGGAGAGGATTTTCATAGAATTTTTAGATAGTTAAGTAGTGTTCTGAAAAAAAATCCAAGTCGAGGTAACATTTGCAATATATGAAATAATATGACTCAAAGCTAGAAACACAAAATAGCCTGTGATTCCTCCTTAACCTTGTCTTTTGATGAAATACAATACCACCATAGAATATGAGATCAAAATTGGGTCTAGTACTGCTCATCTCTGAAGTTTGTGTTTTAATGTTGAAAAAGGGCAGGGAAGTGAACTCATAGGGGACACTTATTCTGATCCAGGTACCTTTAAAAATATTTTATATGCATGATCACATTCAATTTTCTAACAGGTCTATGGAATGGGCATTTACTACATCTCCCAGATGAAGAAACTTACGCTCAGGAGGAAAATACCACTTGTCAATGTCATAGCGCTAGGATGTCTGGGGAATCAAGCTCTGATTCAGATCCTAGAGACTGCAGTATCTTTATATAATATGAGTTTGCTGAACCACAATCTTTGAGCATCTTAAAAGCCAGCTAGTGGCAATTTCTACACATTGTAGATACAATATCCCAAATGTCATGAAGAGTCATCAAAAACATTTCTGGCAACTTCAACCTATTCCCATGATGGAAAATATTATACCAAGTTGCCATATATTGAAAGAGACTGACTTTCACAGTTTATCACCCAGCCCTATGCATGGATCCCAGAGGGTTCATCTTGTCTTCAGAAATTCACTATGCACAGATAAATTAGAAGAAAGAATCACTTCTTTTCCCCAGAACAAAATAGGAATTAATAATATTGAAGTAGAGGTCAATTTAAGCATATTTGTCTCAAAGTTTATAATAAACTATTGGCTTTTCAATATCTATTCATCTGGAATATAGGTATAGTACAAAGCAATCATAAATAAATGATTTATTACAGATATTATTAGTTATCTACATTATCACTATTTTAGCATCATAACTTAGTTTAACTAAAGATTAGAGGGCGGAAATGCATGAGATGGGGTGAATATAGGGTTGCTGGTATGTAACAAAATAAAACACAAGATGCCCAGGTAACTATTAACTTCAGATAAACAACATTTTTTAGGAGTATGTCCTTTGCAATATTTGGACCACCCGAGCACTCTGCATCATCATCTGTCTTTATCTTAAATGAAAGAAAATGCTGTATATAGGCTACTGATTACTGGGTTATTCTGATGAATACAAATAGTAAGAATATTATAGTAATTCATTTAATACATAGCACAACCTTATAAGATAGATGTTATCATTTCTGTTTAGAAAATAAGAATATTGAGACCCAACAGGTAGAGTGGTTTGTCTGTAGTCAAACAACTAGTTAGTGGCAGAGAAAACATTTAAACTCAAAAGAGATTTGTTATAGGCTCTATCATTCTAACAGCTATGAAATACTGTTTCTTATCAAATATATCAATGAAGTTAAAATTGCTGTATAAACTACATCTACCTTGATAATTTTTTGAAAATATTACTTAAAAGACTTTCAACATGTATCAAGAACCTACTTTAAACAAGGCCTTTTCATCTGATGGAAACAGTTACAATAGTCCATCTTTGCTGAATATATCTTTACTCTTTTGAAACGGTACTTCAGAAATGGAAAGTGTCTCATGGTGATTGTTAGGAATATCTGTTATTGTGTTACACATAAAAAAGACAAATTAGCAAAAGTCCTTGGTACATAATTCTGTATACTAGAGCTTTATGTTATATAAGCCTAAAATATGGTTCCTTGCTAGAGAATGTGCAACATTCTTTCTGAAGATGAAAATAATGCTTTGAACTCATTTAAGCAATTTTAAATGCTTGGTTTGTGCAGATATAGACATAAAATTGATGAAATTGTTTGTGATATTGAGTAGGTCTATGACAAAAATAGAGGAATGCAGTGAACTGAAAAATTGTATTTCCAAATACACATATTTTGCATATGTTTTGCTGTGGTGAAAAAGAAAATCATGAAAAAATGATTTAAAAAAGACCACTAAGGTTAGATTCATTCTACATAATGTCAGATACACAGAGTCATAAAAGCAGCACTCAGTGGAGAACAGAAAAACTAGATTTTTGGATCAAGTGCTGACATTTACATAATTACAGCATATAACCTCTGTATTTTTTTATGTTTTAAGTCAGAACACTTTATACAAATAATAAATAATTACGTGCACTCAGATTGTTATGAGGATGCAGTGAGTATTATCAGAAAAGCCCTTTGAAAACAACAAAGTGCTCCAGAAATACAATTTAATTAATGTAGAATATTCTGAAGTGGTTCCCAGGGAAGTTAAGGTAGTAATTTTTAAAAAGCACTAAGTGATCAAATAAGTTTGAAAATCACCAAATAAGACAAATCTCTTTTCTGGAGGATTCTTAAGAATCCTATGTTAATATGATCTGAGTCAGTAAGAACACTGAAGATTCAGACTTTACTAAATATATTTCAGCATAAAATATAGGGTTTCTATTTCTTTTTTTCTTTCTTTCTTTCTTTCTTTCTTTCTTTCTTTCTTTCTTTCTTTCTTTCTTTCTTTCTTTCGAAGAAATGTTCTTCAGGATACATTTTGGGAAATAGTGATAAATTGATAATTTGAGGAGAAAAGAAACAATTTGTTTTATAGTCCTGCATTTTTAAGATGAAAGTGATATGTTATGCTAATTTTGTCAGTTCATAATCAGATTGAGAAAGGCAAGATCTTTTGGAAACTCTGGGACTGTAATCAGAAGGATTGAATTCTGGTAGTAGAAATATCTAAAAAAAAAAATGAAAAAACAAACAAAAAAACCCCCAAGCATTTGAAAATACAGAAATTGGGAGTGTCAGGACCATGAACCAAGATCACTAAGATTTAGTTCAGCTTCGGCAGCAAGCTGGACACAGGTGTACTGAGAAGCAGGTAGACAAGGTGGCATCAGGGGGCCTTTGTGGGCCAGGGCCAGGCTGAAACTTCCACAGAGATGAAAGTGAGCTGGAGACAAATGGCCAATTAGCTTTCAGAGGGCAGGCAGAAGCTGGAATACAAAGCCAAAGAGTGAATAAGCCAAACAGCAAAGACCCAGAAAAGCCCAGGGGAGAAGAGGACCCAAGAGAAAGAGTCAGAAACGCACCAGCATGCACAGGGAGGAAGGCGGGTCAAATGAAGGGAGCACATCAGATATCTTGAAAGGCCCGGGCAAGGAGACTACCGCATGAGTTAGGAAGTGAAAACTCTGGTTGATGTTGATACCAAGGCCACAATCTGTCCTACCCAAGGAAACTGGTATCTCTTTTTCTCTAAAATATACACTTATTACTGAAAGTGAATAGATGAAATCTATAGACAGGTATGTCCATAGACATATCTTAAAAGATCTCAGAGAAGATTCTAACCAAATATTAATACAGAAACAGGCATGGTTAAGTGGACCAATGCTTTCCAAGGGGCATACTATGCCAGTGTGTTATATTAGTAGCATAAAACAAAGACACTAAATATTTAAACTTTGCTTCTCTGAGGCATGTTTTCTCCCACAGAAATCCTATTATAACAGTGGAAGAGAGAATAAATGAAATACTTGCTATACATAAAGTTATTTTATGTTGACATTAGCTGGCAAATAAATACTTCATAAATGAGAGAGATCTTAATCATGGAATAAAAATTGGATGACCTAGTGATCATAGATAGCATCACTGACTGTAAAGAAAAACAACAAGGGTCTCTAGGACACACCAAAGCAACCAGAACAGGTGAGCTTAACTGATCAAGAGTGTTGGCCAGGGAAGGTTCTCTAAAATGTGGTGTGTGCACAAGAGACAGGAAGAAAAGAGAAACAGAATTTCCATCATTTTTCCTATTTGTTTCATCTTAAACCAAAAAAATACAAAAATTGCATTTTCTAAATATTTACTGTGTGTTCAATGTTCAGTAACACGGTTAGGGGTATAGAATTTGCATAGTGTGGAACTACAAATTTAGACAACAACCTTTACCGGAAGCTCCCCTTCAAGACAGGGATGGCCAGAACTATGCTGGTCAGCCCTGGAAGGGCTTCCTAATCCAACAAACATCCCCTGTAAAGAGCAAGTGACTTCACTAAATGGTCTACTAAACAGTGTGGTAAAAGTCATCATATGAGCTTCCTGGTGTGTGTGGAGTTCCCCTTCTACTGCTGACTGGCTGTGCAATCTTTAGCAAGCCTCTCAGACTTTCCATAGCCTCAAAAAACAGACATAATTTAGTTACTGAGAGGGCAACTTTGAAGACAAAATCAGATCACCAATTAAAATTGATTCTCATTTTTATCTGAAAGCCTTTACAAATGCTCATCTTATTTGAAACCATATCCCCCAACTCTGAATTTTACCCATTGGTATGTTTTCAGCTCATATTTTTAGAGGAAAGTTGTTGTTATTCTTGTAATTGCATTTCATTAATACAAAGATAAGTAATATGTCACAAATTTAAATTTATTTGCACACAAGGGGATCAGAAGTCATTTAATGCTCATTATCATAAGAAAAAACATGAATGGACCTGCTGTGCACATACAATTCTTATAAGTCCTGCTGTTCAGTTTTTCAGTGGTTTTGAATACTGCTAGCAGAAGCATCCAACTTCCCACATTTCTGTTTATTGCTTTTGGAACATTGAATTCATGATAATGAGGGCATCAGTAATCATACATGCGGACAGACACAATGCCAAATATATCTTTCAGCTTCCTGCATGTGGCATTGTATTTTATTACATGTCTCAAAAATATTTATTTGAATTTTAAACATTATAAAGCCATTAAAATAACCTCAGAATCACACAGTGTCCACCCAATATTTATGGACTACTGAGGCTTTCCTTTCCCAAACTCTACCATGTACTTCATTTACTCCTTCCTAGAGCCACTAGAAGCTATCGGTTTTGTATTCTTCATGATTTGCTGTATGTGAATTCTAGTTTACTAGTACTTCATGATGAGTTAACATGTCCTATTGCTTTGTGTTAGGGGATTTTTTTTTTTAAAAACTGTTTATAGAGAGCATTGGTCCCTGCAAAAAATTACTGAAAATTAGAATGAATGAAAACATAAGAACAAATTTTGGTATGAAGTAGATATACTATGAATAACATACAAGTTAACCTTTTAAAGATTAATTTGGAGGTTAGATGGTTATATATTTGTAACATTCATTAAATTATATGATGTCTTTTTTGCTAACTGCACCTGAAATAAGCTGGTGGTCCTGATAATTTTCTGATTACTTTGGATTGGTCATCATTTAGATATTAGAATCTTTATGGTGTGAGAGTTTTTAAAGGAGGAAGGTTGCCTGGGAGGATTATCAATTTTGTAAAATCCATGTTTTAGATGAAAAAAAGAGAAAATTTCATTGTGTAAGTATCCTGTTGTTGTTTTATCCACTCCTCCGTTTTGAGATGCAATGGAATTGTACTCTGCCATAAAAAAAAAAAGAAGATGTTACCCTTTTCAATAGTATTGATGGATCTGGAGAACATTATGCTAAGTGAGATAAGCCAGTCAGAGAAAGACAAATACCATACGATTTCATTCATATGTGGAATCTAATGAGCAGACTGAACTAACAAGCAAAACAGAGACAGACTCATAGATGGAGAGTAGGATGACAGCTATTGGGGCAAAAGGCAAGAGGGTGAAGGAATTGAGCAAAAGGAAAAAGGACTCATTGACATGGACAACGGTGTGGTGATTGCTGGGAGAGGCACGTATTAGGGGACTAAATGGTAATGGAAAAAATATAGTACAGACTACATTTTTTTAAAGATTTTATTTATTTTTGGAGATGGAAGGGAGGGAGGGGGAGAGAGAGAGAGAGAAACATAAATGTGTGGTTGCTGGGAGTTATGGCCTGCAACCCAGGCATGCACCCTGACTGGGAATCGAACCTGCGACACTTTGGTTCACAGCCGGCACTCAATCCACTGAGCTACGCCAGCCAGGGCAGACTATATTTTTTTAAAAAGAAAAAAGAGAAATAACTGAGTCCAGGAATTTTATGTGATTTGTCTGCCCTCAAAACCAACTTTTTGGACTTCAAGTTGTTCACTCAGCATACTATGTTAATGCTGGACGTACTTTCCTTTGTCCTCTAAGTACTTCTTCTACAATCATCCTTCTCAGTTTTGCTTTCCTCATTACATTTTTGTATTTGGATAGTGAAGATTCCCTTTGATACTGTAAAATTACTTAAAAAAAAACTTGAAGGATGATTTATAACCTAAGCAAAGTATGAACATCTTTTGGTTCATTTCAAACACTCCAAAATATATTAGCATTATGAAGGATGGAAACTCTGTCACAATCATACTTAAATTAAGTTTCATTTCTTGATCTCTTTTAGATCAGCTTTGTAACTGAACTCTTCATATAGGCTTACTGATTACTACATTTAAAATTTTGGAAGAGTGACTTGGAAATCTGACTATTCCTTCATATTGACAAGTGTTTCCCAGAAGCCCGGAGGTCCCTTGTTCCTTGATTTTTTTTTCCTCTGGTTCTAATGTAAATAAATTAAATTGTCCAGAGGGCAAGAGAAGTTAATGGTTTTAAAGAAGTTATGAGTTTTATGTCTAGAATACATGCTTTTAAAAATCTAAAATTGACTAAATTAAATATGGCTTATTTAATTAAAAAACTTAAATGCAATTGCTTTCTTACACATTTCCTTAAAATTAGTATTGAAATGAAGTTGTGTAGTGTTAGCTGCACTTTTGACAAAGGTCAACATTAAAGTATGCAGTTTAATGACTCAATTAATTCTACTAATTTGGATGAAATACTATGCATACCATCTTAAGTTAGCAAATGTTTCATGAAATAGATCAAAAGGTCATTTCCTATGTGACATTGTAACATTTTTCTTCCTGTTAGTCATTTATATTATGCTTCCCTTTATGAAATCTGAAAACTTTTCTGTAGATTCAATTATAGAGGTGAATTACCACCAATAAGGCAATGAATACACACATAAGACATTTTAAAAAGTTGGTTAGTCAATCTAAGTTAATTCTTAGAGTGCTCATTGATTATTTGTATCTACTATACCAAAATATTTCTTTACAGTTAATAAGATTATCATCACTGGTGCTCCTACCCTTGATAGAATATTAAACATCACAATTTTAATGCTGAATTTTAATCAGTTTGTATAATATACATATAAATATGAAGGGAATTTACTAAGTGTGTTGAAAGCCACTGAAAATGGACATAAAAACACACAACCATTCTAAAAAGGATATTATTTTAGTAGAGAACATTGCCAAATGATATAAATTCATTTTGTTATTAATAACATTATTACTATTCCCAAGTAAAGAATTTGAAAAATCTAATGCTACCTACACAAAAAATTAAAAATGTTTTGTTTGTGACTGTAAATTTATGGAATCTATCAACATTTATCACAGCTTGCAACTGATCAAACAATATGTTACTTTATCTTTCATAGTTTCATTGGAAATTACATTTTGAAAGAAGCAAAGAATATGGATACAGATCTTCATTCTTAGTAAAATTATGCTGTCCTGAGTTTCCACAAATCACTGGAAAGAGAAAGAAGGAAGCTACCTATTGCTGGATACCTACTCCGTGTCTCTCCTGTTCTGTAATTTGTCTTATTTAATCTACCTTAAAACCCAACAAAATTTCTGGGTCTTCTATTGGGACACTAGCCACAGAAGATAGTCTGTTCCTAAAAAATTTCAGTGAATTAAAGGTTGTTTTATTTTTTTCACATGGATGAAATCTACTCTAACCATGTATCAGAAATGCCCAGCTATGAGTCAGGAATGAATGGCCTATAATCTTTAAACTTAGGTGTAAAATTTTTAAAAAAGTAGAAACTGTAATTTAATAACAAAAAAAACCTGTGATTTTGAAAAACACACTGCTAGGGCTTCTTGCTCAAAAGTTGAAAACAGCGAACACATCAAAGTGATAAAACATTTTTATCAGAGGTGTGAAAATCCTCCTCATTTAGGGCTGCTTGTGGACTTAACATATTTTTGCCGTGTTTATATAGGAACAGCATAATGATTTCATGATTGACAGTAGTTCAAGGAAGCTGCTAATCAGTTAGGTAAGATGACTTTTAAAAAATAATGAAAGAATATTTGCTTAAGAAGCTCTGAGATTTTGACCACGTAGAAGAGACTGGAAGAAATATTAGAGTAATAAGAAGAATAAAATGTTAAAGTGACATTTGAAAACATAAAAATTCATTAAAATAATTTTGAGTTTTCATTTAGAACAATAGTATTTGCAGACATTATCTATTAAACTGGGTTTGGAAACACCTATTAAACTGAAATAAGACTCTCATTATTACAGGGTGAGAAATACAGTTAGTGTATAAAACAAATTTATTTTAAAATCAATAAGCAGGAGATTGATAATGAAGGAAAAGAATTTAAGTGACAGACATGCTTTTTCTTCTGAGGAGCTGCTTATCAGAGTTAATATATCTTATTTAAAACCACAACTAAAACTTATAAATGTGGAAACCTCAAATAAAGATAGTAATTGACTCTATGTCAAAAACTCAAAAATAAAACCACCTTATATATTATCAATAAAAGGTGTTAATCTTATTTTCCACAAATGCACTAACAATCACAGTAGTATACAATTGGACAGATTATATTCTGTTGAAAAAACACTAAAAATGATAATAATTCTGGACCATTTTCCTGAATGATATCAAACAAGAAAAAGAAATAAATGTAGGTAAATATATCAATTTACCTTGCCTTGAAGATTCTGAATATGTTTTGACACAACAAAAAATAGACATACATTGGAAGAACTGGTCCTTGAATTGATAATCTGTCACCAACAGATTGAATCAATTTCAGCATGCAGGTGACTAAGAAGACAGTTGAAAAGCCATCTTAAAAAAAAAGTGATGGATGGAGGGTTGCATTGAAGCATACACTTTAATTCATATAAAAATACTTATTTTTATCTTTCTAAAGAAATTTGTAATTGACAAGCCCGTCCTATGGATATTTCTAAAATCTATCAACCTGTATGGGTTACTTACAGGTTGTAAAATATTTTGTATTTTGTATTTTGTATTCTGCATGACATTATGACTCACAAATAATATTTAATCTGATGTATGACTAGAATACTTCCAATTTAAACATACTATACATCAACAAAGAACAAGTTTAACTTGTTCTTAACTTTACCATTTAATTCTAACAAATGGAAAAAATGTTTCCATGGCTTTTCAAATTAAGAACTTGAAACTTCATAAAGAGTATGTATTATAACAATTTATCTCCTATATTATAAAGGCCAGGTCTTTACTGTGAGGTTTCAGTTTCTTTTTCAAATATTATATTAAATTTGAAGTTATTGGCAGTTGGCCTCTTAAATCCTGGGCCACATTTATATGCTGCATAGTCCTAAATCAATAAATTCAATTATATTTTAGTATTAATTAATTAATTCAACAAACATTTTTGAATGACTACCATGTATCAGGCATTGTGACAGGAATTTACTTCAGTACTGGACAAGTTGAGAAAGACAAACAGACAGATGTAGCCCCATCCCTCCTGCAGCAAACAATGAAGCATAAAAAATGATTTCTGATATAGTGTGATAATACTACTAGAGAATCACACATGACACAGAAGTATAAAGGAGACAACTTAAGCCAGATATAGCAGCCCCTAATTGAAACTGTAAGTTGTGGCAGTGGCTTACTTTGTATGCACACAAAGGAATGTTTATCCAAACTCTAGCTGAAGGATTACACCAATGCAAGGCTGGGGATGTTTCGGGTAGAGGTGCTTTTCCATTATTCTCCTCTAGGAAGAGGACATTTATAAAGGGATGGGGAAAAAGTGAGTGTTTCTTTGAGAAAATGAAACAAATTTAGTGAAGTGTGGCAAGAGAGGAAGAGGGGTTAAATCATGCAAAGACTTTCAGATTATACTAAAAAGTCTGTATTTTATTCTGAGGCTGATAGGAAGCAGTTGAAAAGTTTTCAAAAAGGAGTAAGAAAATCATATCTGTATCTTCAAAAAAGAAAGATCATATTTGTTACAATTTGGAAAATAGATTTTAAAGAGTAGGGCCAGAAACTGGATGGCCCCAACTAACTAGGGTGATTAGCCAGGAACACAGAAGTGGCAGTGGGGACGGTGAGAAGTGGAATGATTTTAGAGTAGTTGAAATAGTCAATACTTCTTAATTAATCAATGTGAGTGTGTGGACTGGGGGACAGGGAGGTTGGCAGGAAGATAGGCAGAGGAAGGGTGGGTGGGCTGGAGGACTTTGAGGAGCATCAGCTAGACAGATGGAAGAAACAAAGTATGGTGTCATACAAAGCAAATAAAAGGAATGCCCTTCAAAAGAGGAAATGTCTTAAGAGCATGAATAGGGCGATGCTAGCTCACGTGCTATCCCTATTTATCATGCTATGTGATGCTTCACGGGCGCATCACAAACAAGCATTTGTTAAATGAATGATTTAATGTAGTAAGTCCTGAGTCCTGGGAGGATGGATATATTTCAATATCAAAAAACTCATAGAATAGTTAAAAGAGAAGGATATACCATGCTTCCATAAAGCATGGTAGCTAATGGAAGATCTCAATAAAGATCCAGATCAATAGAAATCTGGATAGAAAGTTAGGGAAAAGTAAAGAAAAAAGTAAATATTTCTAACTTTGAGAATAGTGGAATATAAGGTCAAGTGAAGAAAAGACTGTCTGTGCTTTTCTTCTACAACCTAGCTGTCTTATGAGAGTGTAATCAAATCACTCCATTGCCTAGCAACCACAGGGAAAGAGCTAATAAGTCATGATTCATGGTTCTATGGGAACAATCTTCAGGTCAGTGGCATGATTTTAAGGTGGTTTAGTTCCTGCTGTGACACTTTCAAACCCATACTGACATGAAGCATTAGAATAGAGGAGAGTTAAAATGCAAATGTTCTCATAATCAATCAAATTGACCTATATGTGGTGTGATCTGGTACAATCTGCTGCATCAATCTGACAGTAGCACTTATAAATCAACATTGGAGTAACAGCACACAGACATGGCTTCATAGGAATGTTTGTTTTATCAGTTTAGTGAAGCCAAACAGGAAGGTACATTTAAATTAGTATAAAGGTAATGACTCTAACGCTCACCTAACCAGCAGGAAATCATTTATTATTTTTTTTACAATTTTATTTATTTATTTTTAGAGAGGAGAAAGGAGAAAGAGAGGGAGAGAAACATCATGTGCTTGCCTCTCAAGTGCCCCCTACTGCGCGCCTGATCCTCAACCCAGGCATGCGCCCTGACAGGGAAGAGAACTGGTGACCCTTTGGCTCACAGGCTAGCACTCCATTCACTGGGCCACAGCAGCCAGGAAGAAATCTGTTGAAAGAAGAAGTGCAGTGGGTGGTGAAACAGTTTTTTAAAATATTACCTGTAACCATTGTGACTGGTCATTGTGGCCGGAAGTCCAAGCATTCACTTTGCCCTGCTTGTCCAGCCGAGCTTTCCTCGGCTCCCAAGTGAACATGTCCATATTGAGAGTTCTGAAAATGCTGGAGGCAGTGATCTGATAGTCTTGGATATGTCCTGATTTCATCCCCAGAGGCTCAGAACAGCCTGCAGGAAAATGAAAAGGACTCCGTGAGAAAAAATAATTTATTATACTGGAAGTTTTCTGTCTTTATTTTGGATAGGCAAAAGAAGATTAAGCATACTGCTATTCATTTCCCCAAAGAGAGAGGATCTAAATTCAAAAAAAAAAAAAAGGGCTATAATCAGAAATAACTCTGGAACAAAATCGAAAACGAAATAGCCAATTCAGTTTATTTTGTCTGAATATATTTTGGAAAAATTGAAAACAACACAGTCAATTCAAACTACATTTCTGTGTTAGATGATTTTGCAAAATGAAAACAATGCTGAAATGCTCTCTCCTGCCTCATTAATGATGGCCACATGACTGTTCCCTAGTTTTCAACGGTTTCATTGTGTCTTCAAAAATGGAACATTTTCTCACAAAGGAAATCTGGTTTTCTTTTATTTGTTTCTATAATCCTGCAAATGAAAATTCCCTCAGTACAAAGGCATTTTCACAAACTGCTCCAACGGTATTTTATAAACTGGACAGCATTTTCTTTCCCAAGAAACTTCTGTAATCTTTACCACTGATTCTTATAGCACTAATATGGCTTCTTCTGGAAGGTGAGAAGCTAATATTGATTCAATGTATGCCATGTGCCAGGCATCATGCAAGTGTAGGATTTAAACAAATAGATAGCAGAAGAAAGTAAGCTAATTTTAGCAAAAGCCATTACAGGATAATCATTTTTATACATTCTTATATTTGGATCATACACATTAACTTTTACTACTGGATATTTTTGGAAGATTTTCGGTCCTGCCACATATGTTTTAAAGTTTGTCATGGTGCAACATTTTGGTTTATCTATCCTTAAAAAGGTATGTATCTCTCTGGGTGTGTACACATGAATTCCCAATCTTAAAATCATGACAAAATTCTATCCATAAAGTCTGTTATAGGAACCATGATTTTACTACCAGATTAGCCAGTGGATGCGTCCTCCTTATGTAAAACTTGCATTTTGGCCAAGGAACACACAAGGTGAGTCTGATCATCAAGAAAGCCAGGATAAAAGGAAGACTTCTGCAATCAATGCGATCTTCTCATACTCTGTCAGTCCCCCACTTACTCTGTTTGGGCTCATACCCATTATTGAACCACATTTTATCGCAGGTTTCAAATCTTTGAAATAGTAATAAAATAGAACCTACCTTAAAAATGTTTTAATAAATTAGTTAATAAATATAAAGTGGAAACAGTGCCTGCATATAGCTAGCACATCAGCTGTTTTTATTATTTCTGTAAGGCTCATTCCAACAGATCACAATGTTAAGACTTCAGATCAGCCTAACAGCAAGTACTAAAGAATGTCAGAACACTAGCTATAGTGTCTAAAACTAAGCCATTTTAAGTCAAGGCTCTAAGAGAAGTGGCTTAGAATTGTTATTGAAAAAAATATTTTTAACAACAATTAATTACTTTTCTGTTTTAGTCAATCTAGACCTTTTCTTCCTTCCTGAGGCTCTTCCATGTCTACCTTCAATTCCACCTTCTGGGAAATGCCCATCCAATGCAAACATGGTGAAAATGGCCATGGAGGGTTAGCTGGTTATGCCTTAATACAAATTTTGTTGGGTTTTAGGGATAGGAGACATATGATAAGTCTCCATGAAACTTGATAGGTCCCATGATAAAAATAGCTCTAACTCTTAAATACAAATTCTGGAGAAGAAAAATTTCATTATGCCAAGTGAAATAAGTGAGTCAGAGAATGAAAAATACCATATGATTTCACTCATATGTGGAATCTGATGAACAAACTGAACTAACAAGGAAAATGGGGACAGATTCATAGGTGGAGAGGAGGATGTCAACTAGTCGGGGGAGGTTAGGGGATAGGGGGACTGAGCCAAAGGAAAGAGGACTCATGGCCATGGACGGCAGTGTGGTGATTGCTTGGGGAGGCAGGTATAAGGGGATTAAAAAGTGATGAAAAATACAACAAAGATTAAAAAAATAAAGAAAGAAGAGAAAAGAAAAGAAAAAAAGAAAAATGAAAAATTTTATGACAAATTTCAGAGATTGTAGAAATCTCTATAAGTCTTAACATGCCATTTATCTTTAGGTGGTTCTAAGATAACATGTATTGTCTATATTATAGATTTCTGACTTGTTTTAATATTGCTTTCACCAAGTGCCCACCCTCACCTTGTCCTGCTACTGGAGTCTTTGTTAAACTTTGTTTAACTTGCTGAAGAGATACAAGGGAAACAGAAAGGCGGTTCTTTTTTCCTTTTGTGATATAATGGTATTTCAAATATTACATAGGAAAAGGGTGCCTTTACATCCACCATTTCTAATTCTTAGACTTCATTTCATAGCCATTCTGTTCCTAGTACTTAGCAGAGAGGAAGTTCTGAGTAATTTGTTCAAAGCATGAATGAGTGACTATTCCCCTCCTAGTCACGGTCATGATCCACTTCATTCTAAACATCTTAAATCATTATCTCTCTCAGAGAATTTAGGGGATTTTCTTTTTTAAGTGTCTGGGAAAAGATTAACTGCTGATCTTCTAGGCAGGCTAAGAGATCTTATAACAGTGTATTGAATACAATAAGGCAACCTTGGGCTTCATAGTGTTGCACTGGATTGTGAGAAATAGTTTGGTATGTTATGTCACTGTTTATTTCTAATTGTAATAGCTGATCTCTTCCAATTTGTCTCACAAATCTCCCTTCTCATACATATTATTTCATGCATGTAAATTAATTAACTCTTTAACCAGCATGGATAGCACCTGTACAAAATGAAATATTAACAATGAAATTGATTATTCCTATTGTGAGGTGCCCTCGCTTTTAAAAGCATCCATCGAGTGATATTATTCTTTGCAAGAAAGTTCAAAATCAATTTGTGGGGTTGGGAGATGGGTATGGCTTCTTTCTGAGAACATAAAATCTGTGAAGTGTCAGGTGTAACTGCTTGTCAAACTTAAAAGTAAAATACATCCACACCTTAGGGGTGTAACTCTGCTTTGTATGAGAGACTGACCTTCATGAATCAAACAACTGAAAAATTGGGGAAGGTAATGTTAAGCGACTAAAACCCACGGAGCTTGCAGCAAACCTCATCATATTGTGGCTTCTTCTTGATTGCTTTATGATGAATGACTTAGGGCTGACACTGGCCTGTAGTGATATACTGACATGTAATATAAATGATGCACAACAATAATTCTGCTCAAATTTTTTTACTGGTAGTCAATAAGCCAGGTTGATTTATCAAAATTAGGAAAACATCCGCATTAGGATAATTAGTAATACTAAAAACATATGCTGGCTGTTTCGTAAAAGACACCTATATGTAATATGAAATGTGATTCTTAACAGAGATTCAATCACCTACTTGTCTCTAATTCTTTTCAATGTAATGAGTTCATATAAACTTTTTTTTTATAGTAACGTTTATTTGCTTAAAAATCATTTTTTTCAGTATCACAAATAAATTTAAGAAGAGGGACAGACCTGAAGTATACATTTTATCCAATATGCAACCTCTTGAATATTGGTTAAATATTAGAATGAATAAATAGTTTTCAGTTGTCTTCTTGTAAGAATGTGTCCTCTTATTTCTAACTGAATAACATTATTATAAGATTATTAAAAGTCTTTTATATTTGAAAGTTATGCTAAAAAGTGGGGCACACATGAATTTTTATTTCTCAAAACACAGTTTTTTTGAACAAAATAATTTAAGTCTACAGCAGAAAAGATAATTTGTAAATGTTGATGCTAAAATTATAAAAACAACTACCAAAAATATAACAATGAAATGCCTAGGCAGTATTTTTCTGTTTAGTTCAGAATCTAACCATATTGAAATGGGACCACTGAGAGATGGGACCACATCAAGTCTTCATCCTTGTATCTAATACTCTTGTAAGACAAGGATTATTTAATTCTGAGTCTTGATTGATTATCTTTGAGTTGGGTAACCACTGTTTGTACAACAGCAAGATGGTTGATAAGAGTGATACAAGAATGAATTTATAGTAGCAATCTTAGTTCCGAAGTATTGTTTCATTAAAAAAAAACTAAGTTCTTACAGTAGATAGACAAAGATAAAGCTTACTTTTCTATTCTACACAGCCTAAATGTAACTGCAATTTACAAAGTCAGGGAGGTTACTGTTTTGTCATAAGACATAAATCATAGGCACTGCTAAAAACAAAACAGGTTTAAATAAGCATAAAGCTTCCAGTGATATTTTGTTGTACTTTTTAAAAAAGATTCTTATTTATTTTTAGAGAAAGAGAAAAGGAAGAAGAGAAACATCAGTGTGTGGTTGCCCCATGTGTGCCCCCTACTGCAACCCAGCCAGGGCACATGCAACCCATACATGTGCCCTGAGAATCAAACCAACCACCCTTTGGTTCTCAGGCCAGTGATCAATCCACTGAGCCACACCAACCAGAGCATGTTGTACTCTCATTGATCACTCAAGGAAATACACTGCCCCTTCTCTTCTGTGGTATTTTTAATAACTTGTTTATCCTACACACAAACACACAGTTTCTCACTAAACCATGCACTAGACATTTTGTAGCAAAATATTGAAAAAATGCAAGTTATTAATACTCTTCAAACTTTTAAAAGAAAATACTGATCTAGATAATATGAGACTCACCAGATAGTTCACATCCAAGAAGTTCCATTCTCAAAGTACAGTGTCTTCGGCAAACTTGGGGATAAAGTCTTACATACTGAGCTTTTATGGGAGGTGTAAAAGAGTTAGCATAGGGTGTGTTGTTATCAACATTTCCACGGAACACCTGTGTAGAGACATAATATAGAGTTGTAATTACTAATTTTAATAGCTCCTTTACCTATTTTTATATATTGATCCTATGTCTTACTCAACATAATCTTTCTAAAATTGGATTAAATAATTTGGGGGTCTGGAGCATTTAAGGAGCACCTTGTCATCAGCCAAATATATAAAATCTATAGATAAAATACTTAAAGTTACAAACTGCTGTGGCTCACAGTATAGTCTGTATTCTACAGTATATTGACAATTTTAAGGCCAATTCTTCCAACCTTCAAAGCCAGAAGAATGACTCACTCATTTTTTGAGAAATGGGTACCTTAACCCTTTCAACTTATTGTGGGTCTGTACATTTTGCTACATATACACACACACACATATATATAAAATATATATATGTTACATACACACACATGCTATATATGTATAACAAACTGGACAGATCTACATTAAGTTGAAATATAAATATAAATAAATATAAATATAAATTTATATATATATATTTTTAGGAACTAGCCTTTCCTAGTGTTTCCTGTTCACTCAGTCTCTCTAAAGCTATGATCAGGCTTATGATGCTTTAGGGTCTGATTCCTAAGATTACTCCCTCATTAGTAAGTCTCAAATCATTGGATAAGAGACTCCTAATTCTATATATATATATAGCCAGTAAAAAACTATGCTTTCTTCTAAAAATAAGGGTTAAATGTGTTATTTTTAATCTTTTAAATCTCATTCTTATTTTATCTTTTATATAACCTGGTAATCAGATAACTAAATTTATTTAAGAAGATGATTTTAAAAATATTTTATAATTTGTTAGAATCTGGTCTAAGGAGTTAGTTTTATATGGAATGAGCTGAAATCATGATATTTTTTAAAAAATTAAGAAAACATTAATTAAAAATTGGGACTACGAGACTATCATATAAATGTCAAGGGACACTGAATATTTATTTCCTTTAAAATATTTTATTCTGCTAAGTAACAAAATTTTTCTTCCAATGTTATGTATGTAAAGATATACATCTTTTCTATCACTTGGTACTTTGCTTTTAAAATAATAATACTTTTTCCTTTACAAATAATAATTTTGATCTATAGTTATTTGATTATGGAGAGTGTTAATCTGTCAAAGCAATAAAATGAAATTGAAAACTGAGTATTGTTAAAATAAAACAATTGTTATATACATATGGTTAACCTGTAATAAAGTGTTTATAAGACCACCAATCAAAACCAGAAAAAAGTCTTACATGGTAACCAGTATACATTTATAACTTGGAGAAATTCTTTATCTCTTTCACCCCACTTGTCCAATTTTAAAAAAATCATAAATTTATTTTCAGCGAACTGAAGCTTCTGAAGCTGAAGCCTGATTATTCATTTGTAATCAATGATTATTAATGCAATTTGACTTTTAAATTAAGTATATCATTCTTACCATGTCTTCATTGGTGCCTTTCACTTTGTACATAGCCCAAGTCTTTCCATCATTACTATAGGCAATTTTGTAGGATTTTATATATTCTGGGCTTCCGATCCTTTTGGCTCCTTGGGTAATCACACCTGTGACTCTCATCTTTTTTTGTAAATTTATCTGAGGAAACAAGATAATCAATGGTTATGGCATTGCTTTCAGGATTACAGTATTGACACTATCCATTTTGGGAATAGAATATTTTTATTTATTACTATATATTTAAAATAATACACTAAGATAATTTTCTTGTACTTTTTTCAAATGAAATAAAAAAATACACCAAAAGATTTTAGTTTCAAAATCTTTCTTCAATGGAACATTAATGGCGTTCTTTTTTCAAGGAAAGAAATGTTTGTGTACAAACTTTGAAAAGGCTAATGTGCCCCGAGGGTATTAAGTATGGAAAACATTGGTGGGTTATGACATGAAGGTATAACCTAGTAAACTGAAAATGGGAGTGTCATCTTGCCAGAACAGCCTCAGTGACAATACAATGAACCTCTCAGGCCAATATAATTGTAATTGTGTCTCAAATGCTTTAGGTTTCTACACATTTCTATTTAAAATAATAATATGAAAATCTTCCTGAGATCTTTCATTACTAGAATAAGAAAAGGCAAAGGCAGAAATATTGACAAAAAAACTGAAATAAACAGAAATGTCTTCAGTTTCTGGATCTTTACATTATTGTTTCCTTATCGTCTTTCCATTATAGGTTGTAGAGTGTTTTCATCAAATGCTTGCTCTTCTCTTTATTTCATCACATGGAGACTTTCTTTCTAACCAATATTTTATCTTCATATTTCCTCCCCATTTTTAATGACCCAACGATAGTTTGCTGCAAGTGTAAAAGCACCTAATAAATGTGTTAATATTCTTCTTATATTTAGATAGGAGGAGCTCCTTTTGGTACTTAATGTATAATAATTAAATGCTAAAATAAAAATATTTTCTTCACATATAGAAAACATTAGAAATTGTTTTCTTCACTTTAAATCCCCTTTATGCTGTATGCAAAATCTTATATTTAGTAGAAAGGTACTCTTTCAATGTTCTTGAAACATTATTATAAAGTTTTCTTCTCCAATTACAAATAAAAAATAAATATCTCATAATATCAATAATTCAGAGACCATTGAAAATCTTTGGATTCATATAAGCGATTAGGGGTTTTCGTCTTCCAATAAGATTCTGAGAGTTAACATTTGAAATGGCAGAAGATGTGCACTTAGAAATAAGCCCCTGTGTAATCAGTTTGTCTGTCTACCTACTACCTACCTGCCTATAAGATATTCAGAAGGTTAAAAATTGGAACTAAGAAAGCTATCCTTACAATGTTCCCACCCTAGACAAACACCATGACTTATGAAAAGGTCTACAATGTTTTATTTCCTTCGATTATACACGTTACACATGTTATTGTGTCAAGGGCAATCCTGAATCCTGCATGTAGGCAGCACCCTTTTAGGCTTTTGAAAGTATGCCAGTGTGGCAAGGTCTGCCTCCACTCCACTCTCAGTTTCCTAGTCTCGCCTTCCTCCTCTGTATATCATGAGGTTCTTCCCCAGCTGGTGCTCACACGACAATTCTCAGTCTCACTTATGTATGGAAAATAAACATAAAAATTAAAAAAAAACTGGTATTTTGATGAGTTGAAGAACAGGGACTGGGCAGCCCTCAGGCCCTGACTGGTGGGCATGCCTCTCCTTCACTCTTGTGATGCAGACCTTATAGACAACAGTTTTGCTTTTGAATTCTGGGTCTATAGTGCCTTCTGTTTAAAACCAATAATGCAGAGTTAGTTGACTCTGAGATCCAGTTTTGCTCTTCTCATTTTAATTCACAGACATCAAAATTACTTACACATATACATTATATGTTCCATACTTTTTTGGAGGCTCCAAAAGAGATTATCCCCCATTAAAGTAAATCTTACTTATTACTCTTAACATCAATCCATGCTTGTTTTCTTTTTAAGATTGATTTTAGAATTTTAGCTGTGGGGTTTGAAGTAAATAACCTATGAAAGATACTTTAGTATCTTAGTATGTTAGGTAAATTACCACATGGCTATGGAAGAGCAATATTCTTCTAGTATCTTGTGTACGGCATCCTTGTTCTCTTACTTGAGAAAATATATTAAATATATTCATATTTGAGGCAGCATTACAAGTCAGTAAAGAGAGGGTAGATTATTTAGTAAATGTTCTTGGGGAAATTGATTCTCTATATAGAGAGAAATGAAGTTGTATTAGAATGTACTGAAGACCAAATGTGAAAAGTAACAGTGTTCATGTAATAGAAAAGAGATGTAGAAATGTATTTTTGTGACCTTATATAGTTGAAGAAGCTGTTATTTTAAGGTCAGTAATACACAAAAATTATTTTGACTTCAAAAATAATTAAATATTTCTATTTAACCAAGTAAAGTTAATAGAAAGGTGACAGGCTGGAAGAAGACAAGTGTGATGTCAAAAAACTGACAGGGGCTTATTTAGTATACTAGTTCTTATAATTTTAGGTCTCAAAATTCCTTTAATAAAGTTATTAAAAGCTCCAGAGAGCAAATATAATCACACAAGGCATTATGGGATATGTGTGTGTGTGTGTGTGTGTGTGTGTGTATATGTGTGTGTGTGTGTATAAAGTAGAAATTAAACTGATGAGTTTTAGAAATGTTTATTATTTTATTAAAACATAACAATAATAAACCAATTACAATTTAACATAAACACCATAATTTTATAAAAATAATTATATTGTCTAAAACTAAAAATTTACCAAAAAGAGGTTGCTTTACACTTTTGAAAATCTCATTTTCTGGCTTATGAGAAGACATGTAAGTCCTCATATTTGTTTCTGTATTCAATCTACAGCAAAATATTTTTGACTGAGGTATATAAAGAAAATCCAGCTTTAGGTATCTGGAAAAAGGAGGAGTATTTTAGTAACTTATTCAGATAATGTGCACATTCTTTTAAAAACTTGACAAGTGAGAAAAAACTTGACAAGTGATGATTTCTTAAATTTTAACTGCACTGTGCGATCTAAAATTTACCAGTGAATTCTTCATATTCATTATGCTAAAATCCATTGGTTTATTGTGCACTTTGTATGGATCTTTCACTCATGCATGGTTTTGTAACATTATTGTTGGTCATTTGAACAATATAAGCTCACTGAGCTGTGCACATTCTCCAAATGACAACATTTCATTACATAATATCGAAAAGTCACATTCAGTAATATCACTGCCAATTTCATCAGAAAAAAGTCTCTAAGTATTGCAACTCTCAAGCTCACACTGGCAGTTACATTTTTCCAAGATTCTAATTTTCACTTGAAATTTCAAACGTTATCACTAGCAACAATTACTATCAGCAGTTTCCCTTAATATGGCAGGATTACTTTATTTATTTTCAAGAAAATATCTGCCTTATATCTGGGTATGACTTGTCAGTATGTCAGTTGCTCTTTGAACTAAACATGATATTCAAAAAAGGAGAGGATAGGTCAGCTCTTAACTCACCATCTCCCACATGCTTTTCCTTGAGATTTTCAAATATAAAATGTATGTGTGTGCATGCTTGTGTGCCCTTGCATGATACATAGAGGCATTATTTTTAAGAGTCAGAAGTAGTGAACTAGATTTATACACAGCTACCTAAATATCATAATAATGTGTAAAAAGGAACAATGAAATATACACAATGCCTTTTATGTAAACGTAAAACCACATGTGTACACCATAATAACATCATGCACTTTTTATTAATTCACTTTTCTAAATCAACACAGGAAGGTGGAATGAAGGTTACACATCAACTTGAGTAGTTTGGGTGTCTTTATAAGGGAAGAGAAATGAGAAAAAAGGAAGGTAGGGAGTGAATAACAATGTCGTGAAATAAGGAGGTTCATCTTTATTTCAGTGCTGACAAATGACATCCTAGGTGAGGGAAGGGATCATTGATTCATCCCATTTCTCTTCTATTTTCCAGAAAAATGATTTAAGTATGGCCTTCCGGTATAGTAGTACTGTTACATACAAAAGTGTCTTCTGGGACTCATTCCTAGTATAGAATTCAGTGCATAAAACATTTCTAACATACTTATATAATGATATACTTAAAATTATTTATGGTTGTTATTTAGGCAAAAGATAGTACTAAACAAGCAATTAGCTTTAAGGATAGCTCTATGAATAGCTAATAGTTTTTCTTTACCTCAAGCTTGTTACCAGAAGTGGTGATATGCATAAATAGTGAATTCAAGGGTGGGTCTGACTGGTAGCTGGTATTTCTATATTAAAACAAAAGAAAACAAAAAAAAATCCTCCACAAACATAAAATGCAAAGAAACATAGTGTGCTGGAAGTAACTGCCTTCTTATATTTAATTGAAAAACAGTTATTCAGTTATTTAAATTTTGTAATACTTGGGCAGTGGAAGAGGGAGAATTAGATTTCAAAGAAACTATAGGAAAGATTTGCCAATTAAAGATTGTTACTATATAAACTGGAGTATATTAAAAATTTTAAGAATTATTTGAGCAAAATTTATTTGAATGAGGCAGCATCAAACTAAAAAGTGGGAAGGAATGCTCTGGCAATAGGAGCTAGGGGAGAGACATTTATGCAGAAGAGGGGAAAGCAAAGCCAGGGAATTACTTGGTTAGCCATAGCGTAATTGCTTATAGTATTTGGAAAAGCCTACTTAGCTGTTTGTGGTTGTCCTTAGGTTTTTAGTTTTTAACCTTGAGACATTACAGGCCTAGGTTTTGGCTTAAGTAGGTTGCAAAGGCATTAAAGTCAACCCAGTCTAATGGTTTCCGTATTTAAATAATTTAACAAGGTAAATTAGTAAGAAAAATAAATGTGTAATTTATCACTTATTCTTAGGAAAATCATTGAGATCTAACATAGTGGTTGTTTCCTTCATAATAACTGAGGCATGTACACAAGCACTAGTTTGTGAGTTGATACATAAAAATGCAGGTGTGAAGATTAGATAGCATATTACATAAACTACTATGTAAATATATAGAACTTAAATAACAATGATACTCTATGGCAATCATAATTCATACCAATGTTTTAATAACTTATACAAAACACAGGCAATTTGTTAAATTGACTACTAAGTATTAGTGAATACAGACTTCTGATATACAAATTTTTATTTTTTTCATATTGAAGGTTATGGATTACTATATAAATAATACTAGTATCAAATTAAAAGATTAAATCATAAAAAGTCTGCTAGATATTACAAGATGGCTATAAATATTTTATCACTAGAATTGATAAACATTCCTTGAGAAATATGCTGTTACTATATATTAGGTATGTACACATTAATACTTAAACTGAAAAAGAAGCATGTTTCTTAAGGAAAGAACATCTGATTTGCAACCACCTTTCAATTTCAGGAAATGAGTATTTCTCTTGAACATTATAACTGTCTTTCCAATAAATGATATAGAGACTAAAATACAGTACAAAACAATCGGTGAAACCAAGAGCTGGTTCTTTGAAAAGATGAACCAGATTGAAGAACCTTTAAATAGACTCTGAAAGAAAGAGAGAGAGAAAGGAAGACAGAGTCAGAGAGAGAGAACCCAAATAAACAAAATCAGAAGTAAAAGAGAATTAACAACCGACATCACAGAAATAGAAAAGATTGTAAGAAAATATTATGAACAACTACATGCCAAAAAATTCAACAACTTCAGTGAAATGGATAAATTTCTATAAACATACAGTCTTCCAAAGCTGAATCAGGAAGAAGCAGAAAACCTGAATAGACTGATTACAACTAAGGAAATTGAAGCAGTAATAAAAAAACTCCCAACAACAACAACAACAACAACAAACCCTGGACTGAATGGCTTCACAATAGAATTTTAACAAACACTCACAGAAAAAAAATATTTATTCTCAAACTATTTCAAAAACTTCAAGAAGAGGGAAAACTTTAAACTTCTTTTTATGAGGCCAGTATTATCCTAATTCCAAAACCAGGTAAAGACACTAAAAAAAAATATATATGCCAATAATCCTGATGAACATAGATGGTGAAATCTTCAACAAAATATTAGTAAACTGGATCCAGCAAAGCATTAAAGAGATCATAAACCATGGTCAAGTGGGATTTATTCCAGGGATGCAAGATTGATACAATATTCACAAATCAATAAATGTGATATATCACACAAACAAAATGAAAGATAAAAATCACATGATTGTACCAATAGATGCAGAAAAAGCATTTGATAAAATCCTGAACCCATATATGTTAAAAAAACTCTCAGCAAAGTAAGAATAGAGGGATCATACTTCAACATAATAAAAGCCATATATGACCAGCTGACAGCCAACATCATACTCAATGAGCAAAAACTGAAAACATTTCTCTTAAGATCAGGAAAAAGACAGAATATCTGCTTTCAACATTTTTATGCAACACAGTAATTGGAAGTCCTTGGCACAGGATTCAGACAAGAAGAAATAAAAAAGAAACATCCAAATTGGAAAGAAGCAAAAACTGTCATTATTTGCATATTGCATGATATTACACATAAGAAACCCTAAAGATTCCACCAAAAACTACTAGAGCTAATCAATGAATTTGAAAGTAGCAAAATGCAAAATTAATATTCAGAAACCAGTGGCATTTTTATATACCAATAATAAACTATCAGAAAAAGAATTTTAAAAATCTCATTCACTGTTACAACAATGCCAAAAAGGTACCTAGGGATAAATTTAACCACAGAGATAAAAGACTCGAACTTAAAAAATTATAGGACATTGAAGAAAGAAATCAAGGAAGTTACAAATAAGTGGAATAGTAGAAGACCATTGCACTTAGAACAACATGGTACTGGGATAAGAACAGGCATATAGATCCATGAAACAGTATAGAGAGCCCAGAAATAAGCCCACACTTTTATGGTCGATATTTGACAAAGGAGGCAAGAACATAGAATGGAGTGAAAACAGTCTGCTCAATAAGTAGTGGTGGGAAAATCAGACAGGTACATGAAAAAAAAAAATAACTAGACTACCAACTTATACCATATATAAGAATAAACTGAAAATGGATAGAAGACTTAAATTTAAGTTGTGAAACAACAAAAATCATAGAAGAAAACATAAGCAGTAAAATCTCAGATCCCTCTCATGGCAATATTTTTGCCAATATGTATCTTCAGACCAAAAAAAAAAAAAAAGGAAAAATTACACAGATGAGACTAAATTAAACTCAAAGCTTCTGCAGAGCAAAAGAAGCCATGGCACTGGAAATTTCAGGAGAAACACCTCGTTAAGTGTATGATTAGATAACCACTATGCTGTACACCTGAAACTAATGTAAAGTAATATTGGCTATGAACTATAATAGAAAAATAAAATTTAAAAATTGCCCTTCCATTGAATTAAAATCAGTAATTTTCATGAGATTATTATGAAGAAAATGTGCAATTAGAGAAAATTAAAGCACCTAAAAATTTAAGTTGTCACTATTTGTGATACTTGTACCTTAACAGAGATTTATTTTATGTTCTAACATTCTGGTAACCATCACCAGAGGTAACCATCACCTCTGGTGGTGATGCAAAAAATGTGCATTGGATTAGCTGTTTTTCCTAACACCAGGGGTCTGAAAATATGTAAGTACAGATATTTGAAATTTCCAGACAATGATTTGATACTGGTAGTATTTAAACTTTTAAATTTTTAAATGAGTTTTTCTATGCACAGTTTTATTCATCATCAACCTCATTCAGCTAAGCTTTTACGTGTCCCAGTTGAAGACAATCCTCTAGAATGGCTTTTGGTTGGAGCTGACAATACAAATAAGCCTCAGGCCAATAAAGTAGGTAACCATCTGTTTTGTCTGATATGAGAAATAACTTGAACTTCCAAGGAAGTTCTCAATAGTTGAATTGTAAAGACTTCACTTAGGGGATTAAAAAAATACAAGAACCTTATCACCAAAAGCTTCTGCCTAGAAATGGCAGGGACCTGGAACTCCCCAGTTCTTTTCATATTATCTAATTAACACAAAGTATTTTATTCATTTATTTTTATTTATTTATTTTCATTTTATTTTAATCATTGTTCAAGTACAGTCTTCTGTCCTTTACTCCCATCCCAGCCCACTCACCCATCCCTTCCCACCTCACTCCCATTTCCATCCCCCCTAGTTTTTGTCCATATGTCCTTTATATTTTTATTAAATGCATCTTTTAAGATTTTTTGTGGAGACCTGTGTGGTAGGAAGGTAACTAAGAAGGAAGGCCTTTGAGGTGTTTTAACATGAAAACAGTAACTCAGACCAACTCTGTATAGCCCTCACAGTTTTGATATGACTGGTCCTAGTTGCTATAATAGAATTTCTCTTAAGCAAACTCCATCTCACCAACACCCTAATCAATGAAAACTCTTCTTCCCACTGCTAAACACACTCGCTCTTCCACACACCCTGAGCCTGGAGCTGTCCTCTGTGAGGCCCACTCTCCTTGTTTTTGCCAAATGAGCTGCACACTAACCATGAGTCAGTTTGTTCCCTAATCTGTTTTTTTTTTTCCAGTTGTGTTTGTTATTTTAATCATGTAACTTGATTAAACATAATTTCTGAAATGTGACTTGGAGAGTGTTCTTGCCTCAGAAACATGTAAAAGCCTTGAAAAGCTTCAAAAAGGCAAAGTGCTAAAAACAATCTCTATTATTGGGAAATGATTAATATCCAGATTCTATCCTTGAATTACTTCACCATTATGTTTAAGCAGAGAAATAAAAACCGAAGCACCGATAATGTTTTGTGGGTGTGGTTCACCCAAGAAACATGAAACAGAATTTAAATGCTTTTTTTTCAATCAGTGTTTCTTAATTAACTAGATCTGACACTCCTGATAAGAGGGCTTCGAAACTGTCCTCCACTCTTCTGCATGCTGGATAACCTGTGGTATGTGTTCAATTAACCATCTTCTTTGAAAAAATATGGGAAAAGAACACATGTGAATAATTATAAAAGCTATAATCACTTCATGCCTCCCTGCACCTGGTAAAACTTCCAAAGTGAAACACTTCATTCACTGAACAGCATGTAACAGAAGCATTTACCATCATGGGTATAATCTGTTGGTTGTTCCCAGAGTCCTGGCCCGGCACAACAGTTTCCTCTGAACTTCCACCTGTTTCTGAAGGGCTTTCACTGTATTGTACTTGCACTGATTTGAGTTTGTTCATATGATCCAGCATTCACAGCTTCACATTCAGGAATGAGCTAAACTGTGGGGATTTTGTTTAAAGACTTCAACCTGTTCATTAAGTTAGATGGAACTGTATATACTAAGGTAGTCTAAAACCCTCATAAACAATATTTTATGGTTTGAGGTATAGATTTTAATTCATATGCTTGAATTTTATATGAATTATTATGTTCTTTGTGGTTACTTTATCTGACTAGGGCAGGAATTAAAGGAGTCATTGTTTGTAAAAAGCCTGATAATCTGAGTACATTCAGTAAAAGATGGAAGGAAGAAGCGATGGAGGAAGAATAGAGGAAATGAGGAAAAGAGAGAGAAGAAGGAAGGAGAAAAATGGAGAAAACATGAACAGATAGAGAAAAAACAAGAGGAATAAAAAGAGAAAATGATGTCAGTACATATGTAGAATGTTAACCTCAACTAGAATACATTAGAAATAATAAAAATAAGGTCTTTTTGCTAAGCTGTATTTTTCAAGGAAGCCTGGCATGCTACCTAAAAGGAAAAAAAATATCCTTGATGAACAAGCACAAGGGCAGTGGGTGTATTGTGAAGGGTGGAGGCTGTGGGCCAAGGATCCAACTTCCTTAACATCCTGTAGGTGACCAGTGTTGATAAGCTATGGCTCCTATGAGAATAGGAAGTGGGCAACAGAAAGGCAAATATCAAATGAATCATCACAAATCTGTTCTGCAGAAAAAAAGAAAGAGAAGAGAGAGAGCAGAAAAGGAAAGGAAGGGAGAGGGAGAAAGAGTGTGAGAGAGAGGAAAGTAAATAAATAGGTAAATATGAACTGCTGAGAAATGTTAAGTTTTACTAATTAAAACAACTTAAAGACAGATGTCAGAAGAGGTGCATTACTTCTAATAGCTGGTCCAGAAATGAGGGGAAGGAGCTGCACTTCACGGTCCACCTGAATGCTCTCCTCTGTTCCAAACATCTCACAACGTGGACTTCACAGAAAGTGTGATTGAGGATGGTGCCAAGTGGATCAGAAAAGTAAAATTGGGATATCCAATTATTTTAACTGAAATTCCCTCTGCTCATATCTCTATCTAGGGCAGGGAAGGATTAGCCAGAAAAGTAGAATGCATCTGCTTGTGTGCCTCTAATTTTTCTGTATTATTTCAGAAAAATTAGCATGCAAATAACAACAGAACAGTTTCCAAGTTACACTGAGATCACTCTACATCTTTCCATTTTATGAGGTTATTATTGATGGCAGCATCAGGTGTCCTGAAATTTTAAATGCTGACATGGAATCAATTAAACAGCAAGACAGACACAAATACCAAATAATAAAAACTTAAAAGATATTCTGGAAAGCAGAAATCTGTGATACTCTTTGTTTTTATGGACTGAGGAAAAAAGGAAGTCTGCAAAGCAGACATATGCTCTAGCACTAAAGGCAGCAAATTTTTCTAGGATATTATTTTCTGGTATTGTGCAATATGAATAAATTAATCAAAAAGAGCAATAAGAAGGCTAAATAGATGGAGTTCAAACATCTAGGACACAGATGCAATAGCTATTACCAAGTAATAACTTAGCTTTCTATGTCTTTTGTGTACTCCCAGCTTTATTTTCATCTAAGTAAATACAATCTTACATCTGTGCTCAAAAATAAAATTAAACAAATATATTTTAGAAATTAAGTTGCAAATTGGAATACATCAGAATATGCTCTGAAAAATAGCAAAACAAACTTTGATGGCTTTTTTTGAGAATTTCAAGTTTCACAAATTTTGCACAAATAAATAAAATAAAGTTTGTGTAAATGAATAAATAAATAAATAAATAAACAGTCTTTAGTTATTTCTCCTTATTATTAAATTGCTACTCCAGTCCCGAAGGTAGCAGCTAGGAATGATATTAACTGGGCTAACCAGATTATCTAATTCCAGACATGCAGAAACTAAGTTGTCGTTTCTTAAATATGACTCCAAAATTGAATACATGCTGGAGATAATGCCATAGTATTTTAAAATGTTACCTGATTCAAAATATTCATTACAGTCTACATTGAAGTCTCTCTGGAAAATCAAGTAACATATTTTAATCTTTCCACCTATTTATACATTTCTATAGCAAGGATTAATTTGTAACTTGCATTTTATTTTTATGGACATTATGATACTATACTTACATACCTAATTATTTTTTAATATGATATGGAAGGTAAAATTCCCCAAGCTATTTCAACATTTTGAATACCTTTATAAGCAAGTAAGTCCTGAAAATTGAAGTCAGAGTTTTTCACAACCAACTAACCTTGGGGATTAGACTTGCGGTGTTTGGGACCTTGAGAAACAACAAGAGTCAAGAACCTAAAACTGGGAGTCCCGCACCGCCTGACTTCCAGGTGTGCAGACAGGCTGCTCTTTTCAAGGTGCAGCTCAGCCAAAGGACCATGAAGGCTCAAACGTGTCGGCCTCCACCAAGGTGGAGTAGAAGGAACAATAGAAGTCCTGTTTTATTTTTTTAGTGGGAGAGGAAATCACTGCAGTTAAGAGCATTATTTGTTTTCTGAAACCCCAAGCTGGTAACCTAGTTGTGCCACTGTACTTCCTGACACAGCCATGGGCAAGTTCCTTAACCTTTGTACACCAGAGTTTCCTCATCCATGCAATTGTAATGAGATGCTCTCAAGTCCCAGAAGGGTCTGAGTGCTAAAGGTGATGTTCTCGCTCAGATTCCTGGCATCTTTACACATCCAATAAATGTTTGCTCTCATTATCAATCTTTCCAAGAAAGAGAAGAATTTTATCTTTTACATATAAATGCAGAAAAACAATAAAAAGAACAAATTGATTCTTAAATTCACACTGATCAGGTGTATTAGACCGCTAGTTCTTTAATTAACTTTTACTTTTCACAGTGCTTTTATATATCCTACATAATAGATTATTGAATTTTTTCTTTGTATGAACGCTAAGTAATAAATTGGACAATTCTGTACTTCCATAAGGCCCCACGTGGGAAGATGATGATGAGGACATTTTGGTCATCTCTGCTTCTTTGAAAGTTAGGAGGAGAATACACAAAGAGCAAAACCAGCCACCAAAAAAATCCTCCCCACACAGCCCTGTTGTCCAACATCCACTCCTTAATCAAGTAGAAAAGTAATATTTTTACATGTGTTCAAAGAAACACAGTTACACCATACTAAATGATTTTGAATAGCAAAATTTAAATTATTTGAAATTTTTAAGGGAGAGAATAGAATATATACTTTTTTGAACAGATGTTGGCAATTAAGACATTTTTAAAAATAATTTACCAATGATATTGCTTATGAAGTTTTATTTCTACTTACCCTAACTATATACTATAATATATTTTATCATTTTCTAAGCTGTGAATACTAAACTTTTTAAATGAGATAATATCATTTATTTTTGTGATGTCATTAGAGTGTGACCTGAATTTAGAAAACAAGTCATTCTTGATAATCAAAAGCTACTGCCTACTTATCACTAACCAGGTTTATTCATATGAAAATTTCATCTATAATTCTAGTGTGAATATGCCTCTACATCATCATTAAATATCTTTAATTCACCCAATATTTCTTGCATGTCTTTAAAATCTACAAATGTGATGATGGGTACAGTGAAAAATGTAAAGACAGAAGAGACCTTTGCACTTATCCTATGTAATCTGAAGAGGAAAAGACACAAAAACAAATAAATGCAATATAAAGCAGAATTTTATAAATGGTAGATACAGGGGCAATAGATGCCTTATCTTGGACATATGGAGCAAGTATAAATTATGCTGACTGGAAATAGGAAATATAGGTCTAAAAAAGTCAAGTGGCCTGCCCCAGCTTACATACCAGGAGTGAATGGCACCCCCAGACCTGGAGGACAGCAAGAGAGATAGCCCAAGAAGCGGTGAGCTCGCTTGGGCATTGTGAGGGGTCTGGTGAGGCTGGACAAAAAAGGTAATTCTTTTGCTATGTCTGTTCACCTAACAGTCCCTTTTATCTATTGCAAACATCTGGAAATCTATCTGCCCTTTGAACCTCATTTTAAATGGCCTTGCACTTACACGCACACTTAAAATTACTGTAGCACTAGTACATTCTGCCTTGGATATAATACTGAATATGCTATCTGCAGATTCATATTATATATGATTTGGGTCATCTGTGAGTGATGAAAAACTAAATGAACAGTGGCTTAAATAATGAAGGTGGCTTCTCTCTTGTACAAAAATGTGTCTAGGCTAAAGAAGCCAGTAGATCAGGGTCCCCGTGACTTTCTATCTTGTGGCCACTCCATGTAACCTTGATCTCATGATTCAAATGGCAGTATCTAGTTCCAGTGGCAAGATGGAGGAAGAAAAAGGGCAGTAAAGGCAGGTAGGTGCTGTTTCATAAGGGAGGTTCCCCCACACCACCAAGTGAACTTTTGCTTATATGCCTTTGGCCATTTGTGAGTCATGGGGCCATACCTAGTGGAATGGGAAGTTGGAAAAACCTACATACATTTTTATATAGAATATATAGAATCATACAGAATAATGCTATGTCTGAGATAAAATACGCTTAGCTAATAATCCTCTTGCTCTGGAAAGAGGTGAAAAGGATGCTTGGAGATAGTTAAAAGTCTCAGCTGTATGTCTCAATATATATTTGTTGAATGAGTAAGAATTTAAATGCATTAATCACGTGCTCTATGACCAATATATGACTAAACATCCATAATATAATCCTTGCAATAATCCTAAAAGGCCACTCTCTTTTTGTTGCCCTTTTGTATCTAAAGAAGTTATAATTTGGAGTGCTTAATTAGCTGTTCAAAGAGACAGTGACCAGTTGGATTCAGAATTATTGATACTGATTATCATAATCATTTACCAGAGAATATAACTGCTTATGCAAATGTGTTTACTTGTGTTAGATTTATAGATAATGTAGTTTATTTCTCTTCACACTATTTATCAATTCATTTAATAAATATTTATTAAGGAAGTAAAAAAATGTCTTACATCTTAGGGAGAACAAAAAAATACTATAGCATCTCTGTTCTTATTTATTACCAGTTTAGTCATTGGAATTGCTGAGAGTACTGAGTAAGCCAAGAGACAATGTCCCTAACCTCACACAGCCCACTTAATAAAATAATCTCCTATACAGTCTTTAATAATAAGCTATGAAAAGAGTTAGACAAGAAAAAGGAAACAAACTACAAGGGTGTGGGGAGAAGCTAGGGAAGGCTTCTTTGAGAAGGTGGCATCTAGAATAACAGTTGGCACATGGGAGATGCTCAATGAATGTACTTGAAAATTAATTAATGAGCCCTGACCAGTGTGGCTCAGGTGATTGGGCATAGTCCCACAAAGCAAAACGTCACCAGTTCGATTCCCATTCAAGGCACATGCCTGGGTTGCAGGCCCCGTCCCTGGCTGGGGTGCGTGTGAGAGGCAACAGATCAATGTTTCTGTGCTTTATTTCTCCTTCCCCTCCCCTGTCTCTAAAAAATAAACAAATAAAATATTTAAAAGGTTAATGAATTTATTAACAAGTTGGAAGTCAATTTGGAAGATGTTTTTTTCTAAGCCTTGGGGAGTAGAAGTTCTCATGAGACTCGAATTCACAGCATAAATTTTCCACTCTTCCCATAGCACATAGTTATGGGCTCAGCTGCTCACTGAAGTAAATCAAACAGCTTTATTCTCTCTCAAATGTCCACATGATGAAGCAGAAATATTCCACATATAATAACTTAAAATGTTTTATTTACTAAAATAAACTCCACATGGGCACAGAATACTTGTCAATTGCCCAAACAACTCTCTGCAAATAGTAGCTGCTCAATAAAAACTAGTTCAACTATGGCAGATTTGAATCTAAGAAAATCATTCTAAAATATATTACATCGTCTGTTCAAGTACTAACCAGGCCCAACCTTTCTTATCTTCAGATATCAGACCACGTTGGGAGCATCAGTAATCATCAGATAAATGCAAATTAAAACCACAATGTGATATCACTCCGCACCTGTCAGAATGGCCATCATCAATAAATGAATAAACACCACTTGCTGGAGAGGATGTGGAGAAAGGGGAACCCTTTGGCATAGTCGCTGGGAATGCAGACTGGTGCAACCACTGTGGAAAGCACTATGGAGATACCTCAAAAAATTAAAAATGGAACTGCCTTTTGACCCAGTGATTTCACTTCTGGAAATTTACCCAAAGAAACCCAAAACACTGATTTGAAAGAACATAAGCACCCCTAGGTTCACTGCAGTGTTCTTTACAATTGCCAAGGTATGGAAGCAGCTCAAGTGTCCATCAGTAGATGAGTGGACAAAACAACTATGGGACATTTATGCAATTGGAATAGTACTCAACCGTAGAAAAATAAGAAAAGTTTACCCATTGTGACAGATGGGTGGACCTGGAGAACATAATGCTAAGTGAAATAAGTCAGTCAGAGAATGACAAATGTCACATCAAATTCACTTAAATCTGGAATCTAGTGAACAAACTGAACTAACAAGCAAAACAGAGACAGACTCATGGAAAGCAGGATGACAGCTTTGTGGGGGAGGTATCTGGGGGTGGAAGGATCTAGCAAAAGAGAAAAAGGACTCCTGGACTTGGACAGCAGTGTGGTGATTGCGAGCATGAGGGGGATATAAGGGAAATAAATGGTAATGGAAAAATATATATGTTTTTTAAATAATAAAAAATAAAAAAGTACTAGATAATGCACTCTCAATATTTTTATACATTTACCAAATCTGGGTTAATGCTTCTAAGAAAAGAAGAACTAAGATCTACTGGCAATATTAAAATCACTTTTTTCTATTTTTTTCTTCAACGTAATCATATTTAAGTTGAAGAGATTCTTGAAAGCTACCTTTATGTAAAAATACTGGTTTAGGTTGAATTTCTGCTGGGAAAATTGAGATAGAAAACAATCACATCTACTTCTGAAATTCAACACTCTGTCTCTTAACAGCACTAATGATAATAACAAACACAGGAAATCTCAGCTTAACACACTTTTCTTAAATCAAAAATATAAAAACACAGCCTATGTATTACAAACTCAGAGAAGAAAACTTCAAGGCTATTGAAACATTAAATATAAAACAGAAGAAAAATGTGAGCCAACTTCTGGAAAAAGGACACCTATATCATTTTTTCAAAAACCAAAATTAGAACAAAATAAACCAATGCATACTAAGTACACAGATATTAAGCTGAAACAGCTACTACAACATTTTAATTAAATATATCAATTCTGGGGAAAGTAGCAGCAGTTGCAGCAATAACAACATTAAAAACAAATACATGGAGAGTAGGTAACCAGTGTATGGTACAAAAATAAAATATCCGAGTAAAGGTGTTAATATGGGGTCACTTATTTGGAAGTTCAAAGTTCAGCTCTTTTCTTCCTAAGCGTCCCGCACACTGGTGCTCCTAGGTAAGCAATTGCCTTATAAACTGTTTTTTTTCAATCCTCCCCTGAGGACAGGATTGTTTATTTTAGAGAAGGGGAAAAAGAGAGAGAGAGAGAGAGAGGAAGAGAAATGTCAAAGTGAGAGAGAAACATCAACCAGTTGCCTCTCATATACTCTTGGACTGGCAACTGACCCACGACCTGTGCATGTGCCCTGACCAGAAATCTAACCCACAACCTTTCTTTTTATTAGACAGCACTCCAACCAACTAAGACATACCCACCAGGGCACATTATAAACTGTTTGAATAGAAATAGAAATGGAAGAAAAAGAAACATTCACCACTCTGGGAAGTGGTGTGTCCCCTAAATATCTATTTCAATTCTAAATGGACACCACTAACTTCCCATTTCACTAGGTATGGCCACGTGGCTCACAGATGGCCAATGGCATGCATTTAAGTGTCACATGGTGGTGGTGTCCATCTATTCCACTTTCACTCTCTATGCCAGGGGTATCACCGGGGGCCACATCAGCCTCACAGTTGCCTTCTAAAGGCGAAATGTAATTTTAGGACTGTATAAATTTAACTACTACTTAACAAGGATCAAGGAGCTCGGCACTGCCTCTGGGTAGAAACAAGGTGCTGGGCCAATAAAACAAGATGGAGGGCCAGATTTGGCCCACAGGCCTTGTGTTTGCCACCTGTGCTATATTCAGAGCAGAAATCTCAATCTTCCAACTTCATGCTAAACATTGTTTTTTGGACTTCCTCCAAGTAAATCAAACAAACATTAAATCTCAAAATAAGTCCCTCATTTTTCAGGCAGACCAACTCCTTTCCTGGATTACTGTATTTCTGTTAATGGTACCAAAACCATACACAAGCTCAAAACCCTGAAATGTAATTTTTCTTATTTTTTTTCCTCCCTTCCCTCCCCAACATACAATTCAATCAATTGTTAATGCTTCCCCCTGGAGCACTCTTACAGTTTCATTTTCCATTGTGATTTCAATAGTTGCCAGTCTATTTCTGGTCCTCCTCCAGGCACTTAGTAACAAATACCTTCTAACTGGTGTGCCTGCTCCTAGACTCACTTCTGCATTCAGCTCAATATTGATTCAATAACATGTTACTAAATGCCCCATGAGCACTGGGCATTGTGTTGGGTACTCACAGTATATACTGTCGACATGTCATCTTCCTACACTCTCATTCTTTCAGTGCCAATACCCTGATAAAAACCCCTTAATAACCAGTGTCACTTTTGTCTAGCATTGATGTATTTCGTATTCTGGTGTCTCCTTATACTCTCAGGCTTTCACCCTCCACTCCCCTCACATATATACCCAGCTTTCCAGTAGAGTAAGGCTAGTCCCTGATGCACTCTGAGTTCCCTCCATCTCCTTATGACTTTCTTTATTCTGGTTCCTCCAGCTGGAAAACTGTTCTCAATGTCATCCTCAAAAATGGTGACTAAACTAAATTCACCTTTAATAATTAAAATATAAACAGCTTTTGATGTTTTCATTTTATTAAGACTATATAGAAAATTAGTGTTTCTTCCTTAATGATTCTTAAGACCCAGCTGACTTAACAATAAATCATTTAAAGCCCGGTCTCTTAAGGATATGGATATTTTTACAATCCTTTCATTGTTTAATTGTGACAATTATTAAAGGCCTTATGTTACAGGCAAAACATCCTTTGAAAGCAATTAAGCATGACCATATCCAGTTATGGAGGGATGGGGATCCCACTTACGGCAGACACTGATGCAGGCAAGCTAATGATAAAATGTCACCAAAGCAGCTTAAGTAGTTAGGTCTTGACTTTGTGAATACTTGATGCCTTCTGTTACTTTAAAATGTTTCACATCAATGTTTCATTTTGAAGAGCAATATACTCTTCTCCAACATCTTAACTTATTTCATTAAGTTGCTTCTACTAATGAAAAGGCACATCCATGATAAAATCTGTCTCTGTCACTAGACTGAGATCTCCATCATGGTGGCAATTACCACTTTTTCTCTCAGGGTCACCAATATTTAGGTCCACCTGAGGTGACTGCTCACTCTGTTGTCCCCTGGGTCCCAACTCTGACCTACTAATTCAGAGACGCTAAGGATGGGGAACACATTTAAAAAGCTCTCCAGGTAATTTTTATGTAGTTGAGTTTGAGAACCACTGTCTCAGGCTAGAGGTGAACAGCTTGCTTATGGGCAACTATAAATTTTATAAGATACAGCAGTCACTTTACAAAGCTTTACAAAAATCTAAGACTTCACCATACAACTACCAGTATACCCCCTGAATCTAAAAGGGAACTTCCAAGAGCTGTCAAAGAAAGGATGGTACAGAGACTGTGGATGATGTAGAGCTGGCCTCTCACACAAGTTGCCTGAATTTAAATCTCAGCTGTGCAACTTACTAGTTTACTGAACTCGGACAACTTATCTTCCTGTGCCTGGATTTTCCCTAATGAATAATTAGAGTAATAACAATACCAATTACATGGAATTATGGAATTAATACATGTAAAGCAGTTGAAATAGCACATCGTGCTAGCTATTAGATTATCGTAAAGCTAATACATAATATTATGGATAATGAGGCTCACTTGTAATATAGGTATACATGAATATATTAACTTTTGCTAACTATTCTCAGTTAATTTTAAACAATAACAAACTCTCCCAAATGGAAAGGATTTAAAATTAATTACTGTTTCCAGAAAATAAAGCTTTCAGAATCAGGCCACAGGGCTTGGTGTGCGGTTGCATTTTCAACACAAGGAGGTTTTCACTGAGGCATTTGGGCAGAACAAATTCGTTCAGTGTCGACAGTGGAAATAAGGGGTTCCTTCAGCCTAATCCAAATAGTAATCCCACTAGTTCCCAGAAGATAAACATAAAGAGACAATCAAACCTTTAGGTGAGACTCACTTCCCCCTGCTACTCTGCATTTCTCACCTCTAGGGACTCAGGACAGGCTGTCCTTGCAGCAGTGTCTTGCAGGAGGCACTGCTGCCCTCCTGTTGGGATGAACTGTTGCATAGGAGGTAGTAGCTGGCTAATTCATAAGCAGTGTTTCTCTACAGGCTGGACTCATAAGCAGGTTTAACACCTCTGGGTGAAGCTGAATTTACAGTCACAGGATTACTGAGGAGTGCATTTAAAACACAGAAATAAAGTTACAATAAGAAACTCTGAAAATGGTAGAAAATCAACCTGCTATCTCCTCTAGTCATAAGTGTCAGATACTAGAAAATACAGCTCAGAGGCTGCGTAGATGATCATGTGAAGAGATAAGAAGAGGTAACCATAAATTTGATCAAAGTAAATTGTAAAAGCAGAGATTCTGAACTTGAATATTTAATTATTTTATGACTGTTAGTGACTTGTTACTTTCAATTAATTAAAAGTATCTCCATTTTACTCCACTAGTATCATAAGCTAAAAAATACTACCCTGTTAATATTCATGAGACAATGAAAATGAAGCACAAAGCATTTAAAGTCTCAACATTTGTAAATACAAAAGTTAAATTAAGCCCTGGCTAGTGTAGCTCAGTGGATTGAGCGTGGGCTGTGAACCAAAGCATTGCCAGTTTGATTCCTAGGCAGGGCACAAGCCTGGGTTGCGGTCCAGGTCCCCAGTGGGGGCCACGTGGGAAGCAGCCACACGTTGATGTTTCTCTTTCTTTCTCCCTCCCTTCCCCCCTCTCTAAAAATGAATAAATAAAATCTTTAAAAAAAGTTAAATTAAAGCTGTTTTTCTCATAGGCAAAATAAATAGCAATATAATGAAAAAGTCTTTTATATAGGGTGCTTTATTGAGTCATCTACTAAGAGTTTAATAGACATTAAAATTGTGTTAAAGTTATTCACTGTACCTTTATGTTCTGTATTTTATGAATAATAGTAATAAACATTTTCATCTATGGTAATGTGATTATGATAACAAATTTATAAACATGTGCAAGAAGTTAAAACAAACATTTAATTTTTGACATTTCAGGAACACGATGTAAATGGGATGAAGAAGATGAATATTTTGGTGTTTGGAACCCAGGGTTTAATTAGCAGAGCTCTTGTCAAACACCTTACAAATGTTACCCATGCCCATTTGATGTTGCTTATGAAAGTCATTTGCCATGATTGCAGGGAAGTATGGGTTATTCAGCTTCGCAGAAAGTGTGAATCCTCTGCTGCCCAGATGGATAAGGCATCCCATACACTGCAGACAGACACACCACATATGGCACCAGTGATATCGTGCTTAGGTTGAGCAATCCAAATGTCTGTACATAACAGCTGAACCCAGACGGCGAACTGAGTTGTTTGGGCACCTTCAGTACCACTCAGCACAGTATAATGACCATGTGAAACTAATCACTACCTCCCTTCCATATCTTTTATTCAGTACTCTCTCTTCTGTTAATCAATAATTTGCCTCTATCCAACATAGTTTTTTTTTTTTAATTCAATGTGCTGTGGAAATCAACTTAAATCAGGTTACTTCCTATGCTCATGTTGGCTACAGTGCTGGAGAAAGGAAGGCAAACTGTGACTATAAAGGTATATTAGCTGCTATGATTGAATACATGTAACTGGCAGAGTGGAAAAAAGACATGGTAGTCACATCTATCTTTGGAAATAAAAAGCAGGAATTCCAGGAATCACTTTACAGAGAAGGGAATAAAGGAGCAGAATCCAAAGACTGGTAGATGGCCAATAAACAAGACATGAAGTGTATATGCCTGAGCACAGGAGCGGAACCAGCCAGATGAATCTGAGGACCAGGACCAGAATGAAATGCAGGCCAGTAAGACCGCGTGTGCTGGATGTCAGAGAGGAAGTAACTTCAGAAAGAAAAGAGATTCCTGGAGCAGTTTCTTTTAAATTGAAGAACAATTGCTATATGCTTGATCATATATTCCATAGCTCATAGAATCTGAAGTTAAGATGCAAAACACATTCTTTAAAGCTAATAAGCAAGCAATATGCAGTGTATTAGTATGAATGTGGTCAGTGACCAAATAATTAGAGATTGAATATCTTCAGTACAGAAGCATCACCATTTTTATTTAATATTAAGTGACTTTTTGTTTTTAAAAATAAAAAAGTAACATTTAAAAAACACCTATGCACGAAAGTTCCATTCTAATAAACAACTTAAAAGAAAATAGTGATTTTCCATCCAAGATTACTGTATTTTAAAAAAAAGATAATTAGAAAAAGTGATATATTAATGTCAAGATATAATTATTCTTAGAAAGTTGTTTAATATGGATGGAAGTGTATGAGTCATAGCTTTTTCAGGAAAAACCAGGCTATTTTTTTTTACTTGAATGGAGAAGTAGTAAAGATAGATTAGATTCTATACATATTTATATGCATGTAGAATACATATACATATGTAATTTGGGTTCTATAATTATAAACAATCTAAAAATGAAAAATATATACTTCTTAATTCAGTGTTTCTAAAAATGACTTTTTTTGTTTCAAGGAGTTCCAGATGTCTGTAAGTACCAAAAAGTTTTCACACATATTATGTACAGGTTTTTGAGTGAAATACATGATTACTCTATTTTTATGTCATTTTAAATTCTACTGTTTGCAAAGTTTTTAAGAATAAAACCCTACTATATATGGAATTTGTACTCCAGAGATAAAAACTTGTAACATAATTTGCACTCACATAATTCTTTTTTTGACTCATGTTTTCTACACTATTATTTTTGTTTAAAAATGTAAAAATCAGATGATCTTACTTTGAGATATCTTAAATTTTCTAACAATGAAGAATCTAATAGCCATTTGTGAACATAAACTGTTGAAAATACTTAAAAATTTTATAATAAATGAATAATGCTTACTTATGAATTGCCACTAAAAGTGGAGTGCCTTTCTGACAAGGATGTAGTGTTGTTCTGGGTCCCTGTAGTGTAGGGACTTTCTGGGTCACATAGTTCCCACTATCCTTCCTCATTTTTCTTCACTGTTGTTTTCTCTCTTTCCATCAATGAAATTATTACTACCCGTGATTTCAACAATAAAGTGCCCCAAATCATCAAACAAAAATACTTTTAAATTTTATTTTTCTATTTTTTTATGTAACTCAAACAATACAAATCCAGGCTTTATAAACTGGTGAAACATATTATTACAGCACAGTCTAAGGAGGACCTGCAGCAGGTCTGGGGCATATAAATGCCTGGGGCAACCCAGGCATTTATATTTTTACCCAGCAATCACTATGATTCCTGTACATGCTACAGATTGAGAAACTAGTCTCTCTTCCTCCCACAAACTCTGTGGCATGTAGAAAAGGAACATATGAAGATCACATTCACATTTTCTAAAAAGAGTAATAAAGCATTTAAAAGAGAAAGATCAAACTTATTTTTCTGAGTGATAATATACTAGCACTGAAATTATTGGTAAATTAGCTTTCAAAGAAAAATTATGACTTTGCCTAGGTATACCCTTCAAATAGATTGGCAGGTAATAATATAACTGTAATACATAGTATCACTGGGTTTCACTCCTCTCATTTCTATATATTATATTAAATTAGTTTTTGGTTTAACAAAAATTCTATTAAAATGGGCTGTTTGGATAAGGTAAAATATAATGGTTCAAATAAAATGGTTAGCAGGTGGTGTAAGACCAGGCCACAAAAATTGCCTGGTTTTTTTACCCCGTTTGCTTTTCTGAATCTTATATTCAGAGCATTTGAAAGCAAGTGCTCTTTTCTCCAGTGCCCAGTAGAACACAGAGGTGGCCTTTATTCAGTACATGCCTGTTGAATGAATAAAAAAGATGAGGGTGAAAATACAATAACACAAAACCACCTCAGAAATTTTTAAAGATACAATATTTTAATACATGTAGCTATAAAAAAGAAAAATAACAAAAAATAATTTTCTTTAAAAATAAATAAAAAATAGTCATCCGGATTGATCTAAGTCTAGTTAGCCAAGTACTCAGAAGGTTTAAATAAGTTTTTTTTCATTTTTATATGAGATAACCCAAAAAATATTTCTATAATTGTGCAAAGTTATTATATCTCACATCAGTCAGAAAGAGAAACAGATATTCTAGGATGGTAATAAATCAGTGTTTAAGGTAGTAGTTTATTAGCTGAAAACAAAATCCATCTGAGGAAATAAAGGTCATAAAAACTTGGGGGAAAAAAACAGGTTTCTGTTTAACTGTACTCATTAGACCAATCCTCTAAATCTGGAATCAACTATGAAGATTATGGTGCTGTTAAAAACTGCATGCTGAGTGTGTAAGTTTAAAGTGGTAACTTTAACTTTCATCAAGACAGGGAACAAAATGTATTGAGTATGAATTATTGCATGTGTGTCATACACCTGAAAGATTGGGGGGTGAGTGTGCTCATCCTAAGTGAATTTAAGCAAAGTACTCCAGTGTTTCATTTGAAGGACTGATTATAAATTAAAAATTAAATGACACAGGAAATTAATAATGTTCAGCACAAAAAATTTAGTACATGATTTATCTTTCCAGAGCCTCTTAGATATGATTTTCTTTTAAGAAGGGGATAACCCTTTACATTTTAGAAAAATAACTTAGTAAGATTTTATTAACGAATACAATAGCATATACATGCTGTGAACACAATCGCAAGTACTATTGAATAACAATGGTTAGTTTTCAGTTTTCCTTCCATTATCTGCAAGGTATCTTCATCTAATATGAAACCCTTTTTATTCACATTTACTGCATTTCTCTAAGAACTCATTATCTTTGTACTAATAGCAAAATAATAATGATAATAGTAATCATAATACATTGCTATTAAAAAGAAAATAAATATTTAATTATTCTGCTTATGTTAATCATTATATTTATCTAACTATAATCATGGGATAAAGAGAACTTAAAATTCATTCTTTGAAAGGCATATGATGCCTTAGTGTTATGATAGCAAAAAACTGGGACAGAGTAAAGTGAAATATCAGGACATGAAACTTTAATACGGTGTTTCACAGAGACAACATCGTAAAGTATGGTATTTATAGCTTATCAAAACATGCCAGTCACTGAAGCTCACAAACATAATATGCTAAACAGAAACCTTGATGCAAACCTGTGACATTATTTCCCAGTTGTTCTGTAATTTTGCTCTAAATCTTAATTTCTAAAGTTTTATCATGACCTCAATTCCACAAATGCATTTCATAACAGTCAAGTGCAAAAAAAAAAAAAGGTCTCTAGAATGATTTTTAGTTAGTAGAACACAGGAGCTTTTTTTTTTGGTCTATTTTAAACTGTAGTTGGAAATTCATTAGCCTGTGATGGAAACTATACAGATGTGCCATTTCCTCTATCTGGATTTCTCATTGCATGTGTAGCTACAGATTAAAAAATGTGTGTAATTGTATAATTTAAGAAGTAATTCCTGCAAATTCATGCAAGTATAAATTTGTACAATCAACCAAAAATATCAGATAGCTACATGGAGTCATCCAGATGAAAGAAATCTATATAGGATATTCAAAACTTCACAAGAAATCTGAACAAAGAAAACACCTGAGGGAGATTTTAGCCCTGCTCCTAAAGTTTGGAAATCAAGCCACTTGGCCATAAATCAAATTTCCTTCCTCTGAACTGCATGTAGAGCAACCCCTGTATGCTGCACCTAATGTCACATCAAAGATTTCCATATTAAAAATTGCCTTGATACAAAATATGTAGTAAACAGATAAAGCTGATCAGCTACCTACAAAAATCAAAATTCTGTTGAAGCTCCCTATTCTAAAGGAATAAGGCCAACCTTTCAGTATGCATGAATCCTAAGGCACACTAAACTCAGCCAATAAATATGAACACATTCCTCCAGAATTTCTTCATGATGTTCACCAGACTCTCACCTAGCATCTTTGATCACACTGTTCCCTTGGCTTCTAGTCTCCATTGAAAGAAAGCCATCTTTCAAGGCCTACTTCAAGATCTATCTTTTCCATGAGGCTTTCTCATGATGATTAATTACTTTTTCTACTGACCCCACTGTTGTACTGAATTTTCCTTTTCTTTAGCATACATTGATGACTAGTTAGAAGTTATTAATGTTGTTACCCACCCCCCTCACTCCAACAGAGGCATAATCTTTTCACAGAAAACTGGTTTGATCACCTTTTGTATCCTCCTATTATGTAGTTTACTATCTCACTTCAGAGAAGTGCTCAAAAGGCATTTAACTGAATTTAATATAAGGTGCTGGCATTTCTACCATGCATCCCATCTTTGGGAAATTACTTAATATCTTGGTCTTTCACCATGTTCTCCTGTTTTAAAAAGTAGGTGGCTGACAATAATACCTGGAAATATATATTGAAATGCCTTTAGATATTGTATTGCCCTTTCTTTGATATGCACCTTGAAATAGGGATATTTATAACCCAAGAATTAAAAAAAAAACACTCTGAACACACCTTTCTATGGAATGTATGTTTCCCAGAGTTTCAGAGTTGATAGACAATTTGGACCCTTAACTAAATTATCCTTTCTTCTGTGACCATGAAGAAAAGTCATGTTTGGGGTCCCACTGTCTTCTTTCTGAAATGACTCTGGTTGTTCTTTGGCTGTAACCTTGTCCCATCCCATCTGTTACCTGAATCCATGACCATCTGTCATTTTCTGCAGCTGTCCAGGCATTGATAAGCCCCTTCTTATTAAGACGAGCATAGTAGGGGTACCACTTCTGAAGACCAAAAAGAGCTCGGTGAGTAGATGAAGCTGTGATTTGCTGATTAGATATGATTCCGCCTTCAATTCCCAATGGGCCCGAGCATTCTGGAAACAAATCAGAAAAGAAATGTGAATGTTATTAGAAATAATCCATATTGGAAATGTGGCTGTTTGACTTGATGAGAGATATTTTCCATAGATTTTGAATTGTACCACCATACCACTTAAGCTGCACATACTTCACAGATGTTTTGGATCACCACATGAAAGAAATATTTTCTGTACCTCATGGCACTCACTTCTTTCTCTCTTTGAGTGTGGCATGCGAATGAACACTTCCCTTCTGCATTATGACTCTGCAATATGTACAGTTTTCCTCTGGCTGTTGATCACATCAGCAAAAGTGTAATGCCCTTAAAAGGCCTCTATCACATTTCTTATTCCTAGGGAATAGCATGCCTCATAAATCAAAAGTTCTCAATAAGTATCTGTTTGTCTATTGTTTTTTCTAACTTCCTTCTGAGTTTGTATTCAAATAATTTTTATTGACTTAGCTTTCTCACTACTATGAATTTTTAACTTAAAATTTTATAACCAAGGTCAGTTATAATTCTACAAAAAAAAGCCATGTGTAAATCTGTCAACATTTAAAAACATAGTAATAACTTGTGATATATTATAAATAATAGAAAATATGTCAACAATATTTATAAAGCAGGTAAACTTTCTAGAATTATAAACAATAGTACATATGCCACTCAGTAAATCAAGATATTAAAATATTTATATTTCTAAAATTTTTATTTCAAAATTCACTACATATTGGAATTATGCAATTATATTTTAACTTTCTTTTTTCTTAAATTGATGACAAAAATTTAAAAGAAATTTCTTAATACAAATTTTGAATACTAAAATTGAAGCATAAAATAATCAAATGACATGTTCTCACATAATAAATTTATTTAAATTTTAAAACAGAACTGGAGGTCAACCTATCTAAAAATTACAAATATTTATATTACATATATTTAAATTGTATAATTATTTCATAAACTTTCACCAGAAAGTACATGTATTATAAATTCAGTTTTAAAAATTCATAAGTAATATTATAACTAGTAAAAAGTAACATGTAGCTTTCTTTTTTCTATGTAATTTTTTTATGTATTGATTTTAGAGACAGAGAGGAAAGGAGGGGAGAAAGAGGAAGAGAGAGAAAAAGAGAGAGAGACACAGTGATTTGTTGTTCCTCTTATTTATGTGCTCATTAGTTGATTCTTGTGTGTGCCCTGACCAAGGACCAAACCAATTTGGTTTATTGGACAATTTTCTAACCAACTGAGATACCTGGACAGTTTTCTTAATTTCATTAACATTTCATATACTATCCTCAATGTTCTTGCCAGATTTGATTTGTATAAAAAGTATAATAATCCTATTATGAAATATACTATAATAATTTATCAGGATTTCTGAAAATAATGAAAGGAACACACTACTATTGCAAATGCCACTCTAGAGAAGTCACCTTGACCAGTGATAGACATCCAGCATACTAGATAGATTTTAATTACTATTGAAGTCCAACATTTGACTGTAATGAAATGTTTATATCAGTTTGAGGTTTGAGGTTAAAAATAGGAAAGAAATAATTCTGCCACTGGATTATAATATTTTAACTTTACAAAGTTATATTAGTAAATTTTTTCATAAAGACATGTTTATATGTCTCTTATTTCTATTCCATCAACAGAGAATAAATAGCTCTAAGCTCATTACTAACATTTCCCCAATTGTTTTAAAACCTTTAAGCACTTTTCATTAAAAGGATAACAATCTGGGGATAAATAATCACTTTAATCAGATTTTATTGGTGAAATGACATTAATACACCAAAAACTGCCCCTTTGTGACTAATGATTAATAAATAATTCATGTGATAAGTTAAATTTAAATATTAAAATATTATAAAACATGTAATTAGAGCTGTTTAGCACTTTATGAAGGTACGCTGTATCACTTTGAAGTCATTAAATTAAGACGCCATTTGTTTTTAGAATTGCAGTATTAAGAGCCACAGATAATAATCTAATTTTCACATTCTAAAATAATTAATATTGAGAACTCAGATGCTGAGTCTCTGGATTCTTGCTTTACTTCCCATTTTATATGATATTTGCAGAGTTCATAAAAGCGCTAAGACCTTCCTGATGACACTTTGATCTTAACAACTTCAGGAGGCTGACTTTTTGGAGTATTGCCACAGAAGGAGTCTCAAGTACTATTGTCTCTGATTTGTACAGTGACTGGGCGGGAAAATGCAGCAGGCACAGAGGCCATTTACTGTAGGCCAGTCAGGAGAAGGATAGAGCTAGAGAGCCACCTTTGATCAACTAAGCTGCAAAACGGCCTTAGAAAGAACTCTGTACCATTGAATTGTGTACTTCTAAAAACCTCATGGTGAATTGTACATCTTCACCAAATTTGTAACCATTTAAAAAGTGATTAGTCCTCAAACCACACTGTTTAATAAGTCTACTTCATCAGCACCAACCAACCTTCCCTTATTAGCTAAATGGTCTGTAAACATATTGGTCACGAACTGTTGCATTTCATATAAGCCAAACACCAATCAGCGATTTTAAAAATACATTTGCATATTTTTTCACTCTGCCCATGAGTCTCCCATTTTTTGTCATGTCCTCACTAGTCATTTATTCAAACAAAATATAATTCAAAAATATCTGTGACATGCTATATAAATATAAGCTTCACAGTTTAAAAGTATTTTTACATAAGCTATCTCATTGCTGTAATGTCAGAGTTACAAATACTGAATTTCTTTACTCAGTCCTCAATTACACATGGCTTTTAAAAATAAGTACTTACAATATTCACTTACATTCTGTATGCTGCCAATCACTCAATTCCAGCAAAGGAAACATGACTATGGGTCGGGGTGGGGTGGGGCTGAGGAATTACGGGGCCAGGGGGGCCAGGGGCCCCTGGGGGTTGGGGCTGGGGCTGGGTGGTTCTTGAATGAAGCATGAGTCAGTGAAGCATCAGCTTACTTCCTTACTGGTTAGTGGTCCTCACTTTTTCTCATGTAAAATTCAGGGTTATTATAAACCTAATTCACCAATTTTTGAGGAAGTAAAAAGTAAAAGGTGCTTTGCCTTTATTAACTATAAATTATTGAAAAACAGTGAGGTTGGTTCTGTAAAGTTACACATAGATTTCTCTTTTGAGTTGTGGAGATGCTGACCTTTAGCTCCTACGAAAGAGGTGCTGGGTCTTGACACTATTATGCCCTAAAACGCATGTGGCAGCTTCTGCCAGGAAGAGCCCAGTAAAGATGAGCTGAGTATTGGTATTGGAGCCCTTTTTTTCCTACACAGTAAAACTAAAAAGCAAATACAAGTCTCATACTTTATTTCACACTGGAAAGTTGTCACGGCAGCAGCTTTCCTTCACTGATCATTTGGACCACAATCAAATGGATGTCATCATAATAAAAGGTTCAAAATCCAATTTCCTTTTGCCCATGCAATCCACCTCCCCAAAGTCCTATTAAATTCAACAGTTATAAAAACTAATGAAGGAGTTGCAATTCAGAACGCAAATGATTATACACCTAAGATTAAGTGACCTTAAGCAGTGCACAACAAGACGCTTAAAAGAAAGATAATACAGAGCTGTGCATTGTTATCACTATCGAATGAATGAGGGAAGGATATAAAATGCTACTTTTTTATCTTTAATTGTAATTTTTTCCATGATGATTTAGTACCCTTAGGTGCCCCTCCTCCCAGCAATCACCACACTGAAATACTATTTGATGAAGAATGTAGTATTACACGAACATTCTGAAGTTTGTACAAGTATCCACATGTATTTCATCATATAATTAAATTAATATTTTAAGGAAAAAGCTATGACTACATAATAAATGCAGAAACTTGTGAAGAGGATAGTTAAACTTGCAAAAGGTAAGTTTTGAATTTAAACCAAAATGCTCTGCTTCCTAAACAGAAAATAATATCAATTGATAAAGTGAAGAGTCCAGTAATTCTTCAAGAAGTTACTGATTCTGGGTCTTTTTCCTCTGCTGTAATTTTATATAATAGATGTGTACTTACACATACTAGGAAAGAAGATAGGTGAATTAATATGCAGGAAACATGTAGAATATCACTAGTGGCATTCAAGATACAACAGAGTTTTCATAAACCAGTATACATTTCAAAAGTAGGTGACAGTCTGTGGCAGTGAGTCACATAATTAAATATTGAGGTATTATGGTGTCCTTTAAAAGGTGTTAAAAAATTAACCTGATACCATTATTAGCCTATTTCTGCTTATCTAATATAAACAGGCTAATTCAGTCTTGAGTAATTCAATTACCTCTTATTATGTGTAAATCTATCACTCTTATCTGTCTACTACTTTTTCATTCATTTATCTCAGTTTTGCAAAATACATATTTATTAAAGCTCTACTATACAGCAGGCACTTTCCTAGACAATGGAGATACAGGGATGAACAAGGCAGAAAAGATCTCAAATCTTAGAGTTCATATTCTAGTGGGTAAGCAAAGTATTAGAGAAACAAATAAATAAGGAAACACCATAAAGTGATAAGTCAAGAATAAAAGATGATGTGTTAGGTGATCAGTGATGGCCTTTCTGAGAAGTGACATTAAATCTGACCTCTGAGCGAAGGGCAGAAGTTGGCTCTTGTGTTAGGTTAACTGAACTGGTTTCCTCATGTAGCTTTCAGTCCAGTGGGTGAGAGACAGAGAAATAAAAACGTGATCATGGGTGCACAGGATTCAGTGAGAGAATCAAGAGGGAATCATACCCCAGCCTTGGGTTCAGAGAAGGATTTGCTGGAAAAGAGTGGGAGCTGGCCCAGTGAAGAAGGAAGGGAGGGCAGACCCAGAGACAGGAAACAGCCTGGTACGATTAGGGAAGTAGAGGCAGGTCAACAGGATGAGACCAAGACAGGAGGGATGGTCATGATAGGATGAAGAAGCAGAGAATTCTAGAATAGTTTGCTGAAGAGCTTGCTGAGAAGACATCATTCATTCAGTGAAAGGAGTTGTTCAAGGATTCTAGCTACAATCACATTTCCATTTAATGTAGACCATTCCTGCTATATTGTGGAGGGTAGATTTAAGAGGAGTCAAAACTATTGCCAAAATAGCAAGTTACCACAGTTGTCTAGGTGAAGAATGGTGCAGGTCTGAAAAAGATATGAAAAAGAGGAAGAATTCAGTTTATTTAGAAGGTAAAATTATTTTTGTGGACTAGTGATAATTAGATGTAGGGTGGAGGAGAGAAATAGAGTAGTTTTGAAGGTGACAGCATAGATAGTGCTCCTGTTAATTGAGATTGTACATGTCTCACAAATAACACCATTGAATCTAATTCTTCTCTTAAATTTTTATCAAAAATTATTCTTGCTGCTGGACTGAACTTGGGAGGACTTGTTTTGGCCTCACCTGCTATTACCATACTGAACCTGGTGGGCAAGAGTCCACCAGGCTGCAGGGACAGGACTAAAAAGGGAAAATCTGCTTCTGTGCTCAAACTGTTCCCAGAACTTCCCTGCTCCACTGCTTTCCTGGTGTCTCCTATGTGTCCGTCTGACTGCTGTTCCACAAAACGAGGAGCCCCTTCCTGGGCAGGGATTACCTCCCTCACGCTATCTAGCAGGAAGCCTCAATCTTAGCAGACATTTAAAAATGCTTATATTGGGAATTAATTTTGAAATAAATATAAAAGGCAAATAAACAGTAAAAAATTATAGCTAACATTTTAACATTCTGTTTGCATAATTCATTTTTACATTAAAAAATCATTTCACCTACTTTCTCAAGAGTGCACCGATACAGATGCCTTTAGAAATCATTCATACGCTGAGGGAAGAGGAAGAGCACTTCTTTAGTAATGAAAAAATAGTCAAGTGGGTTACTTCTCTTTTAACTAGTTGCTAGTCACCCAGCAGGTATTTCTGAAATTGTCCAGAGTTATCCCTAGAGTGGGACCAGTGGCAATTTGATGGGTACTGAGTATGGCAGGAGAGTTCAGGAGTCAACATTTCTGATCCTCAAATATGTGCTTATGCATCTTTGGTTGTGTTCTTACTTTTGTCAGGTTCAACAAAAATCCTAAATTAAGGAGTCCAATCAACATCAATTGCCAGAAGATTTTAGGCATCATTTACATAGTCAGCTAAAATAACTGCATTGCCTAAATTGTCTAAGTGGCCTGGAAATGCCTTCTGACATGAGGACCTGCTGTTCCGCTGTTCAGAATAACTGAGCAAGTGAGTGATGTCACCTGGCAAGTTCAGCAAGAAGAGCAGCTGGGCCAGCTGTGGCCAGGCCTCATGTGCCCTCCCTCCCCAGAGCACTTCTCCACTTTTGCCAAATCCCTGTGAATAAAACAGCTTCAAAATGAAGCCCTTCTCAGTCTGCAAACTCATTCTCGGGAGTGTGGTAAAGAATGGCATCGGCATTTTATTGATTTTGCAGCTGACAAGTAAGCAGTGCCTCAAGATGTCTCACATTTTGTTCCTGAGTGTGCTGATTAAGCCTTTCAAATAAGTGAGATGCATGGCTGAATCCGGAACAAGAATGTACAGCTTTCATTTGCTCGATCTCAATATCCAGACCTCTTCAGAGTGAAAGGATTTCAAATTAAAGCCGTGTAAGAAACAAATCTCCTTTAAACATCTCCAGTCCTCTCTTTCTGTGAGCACCTCATCTTCTTATGGGAGTGTGAGTACTCTGCTGTGCTTAGCATAGCATGATAATTGTGCTGAACACAGTGCTAGAGAATGGATTACTGGTGATCCCCAATACTGCAGAAATGAATGCTGATTCAAGCATAAACTCCCCACTGTGTCACTTGGACCACAGGCTTTCTTTTACCCTTAGCATTTATTTCCTTTTAGAGTTGTCTTGAGACCAGGGTCTAAATTGGTGAGGGAGAGATCTAGGCCACTATTCCTAGCACTGTGACCCAGGGGTTAAAAGGAGTCTCGATGTCCTTTTTTTTCTTTTAAGTCTTATCACCTAAGTTCTAAGAGGTTTGTTGATTTCTCTTAGACTATTATTTTTCTGCTGTTGAGTGGTGTCAGAAGAAAAAGAACAAGAGAGGGAATGAAGACAGGATGTGTAAGAAGGGCTGGTCTCAGGCATAGCTTAAATGTGCTGCTTTGGCTGTGGGGGACAGAGGAGACGGCAAGGGAGCTCCTGACACAGTGAGAACAGAATGTGGACATGCACAGCACAGCCTTCCCTTCACTCATCCTGGCACAGATTCCAAGGAGTGTGCCCTGTGGAGTCGGCCTCCTGTCCTGCCCTGGGCGTGATCACCTTAAAAGAATTTAGAGGGAAAATTCCATTTGGTGACATTTGTTTCTCTCCACACCTAGAGACTACTTCTTTGTATGAATGCACAAACTTCACATATGGCCACACTAACCTTGCTCAGGGAAATCATTGCAAAATAGTCAAAACAGCTTTCAAAAATCAGTTAAACTTATTTGGATCTCACATAAAATGTATGTGTAACTTAGAGAAAAGGTTATTTCTTTTTTGCATCAGATGAGCTGCTTAGCCTAGATAAATGCTAATTTTCTTGACAATCTTGAAGACTGATACTGTGATATGTGACCACTAAAGAATGTTCCGCATGCTATTAGAAACTGTATTCTATCATTTTCCATATTGGAAAGTTTATAGGTATCTAAGATAAATGATGAGAAACAACTATTTTTGTTTATATTTTGTCTTAGGTAATAAACTTCTTTAAGGTAGAAACCATGCTTTTTGCTTTTTTTTTTTTTTTTTGTATTTCCGAAGCATTGAACACATTGCCTTACAAATTTGTCTGTCCTCAATCTTGTGGGTTAAAGTAAATTAAAATAAATCATTGCTGTTTTGGAATTATTTCTCTGCCTTTACTGAAACTGAATTAGTCTTCTGAATATAGATATGATCACTCTAAGGATTCAACATACTGGGTGGGGATAAAAATCAGAAATCTTTTTTTGGCATTCTGAAATGCCTGAACTGTATGAGAATTAGCTCTTGGAGATAGGAGGAATATCTTGTTTACAATAAAAACCAGCATTCATAATATCATAAATTCAATTATCAGTCATCCAGCTATTTTATGTAAAATGTAGTTATGCTTTTCATACTATGTTATCTGTAGTCAGTTATGATATATTATCAGTTTAAATTAATTGCTTTGAATCCAGGAAAAATTAAACCCATGAAAAAAGTAATGTATAATAGGAAAGTGCCCAATAATATTTCCCAAAGTTAATTTTTAGCATATTGATGCAAAATGATGGTCATTGGTGTTATTTGAATAGTAGGGCCTATGGACTCGAGTATTCAAAACCCAAAATTCTTACTGAGATAATTCACAAAAGTCAAAAACATCTGATAAGATTCTCATCTTACCATAGTACACAGTTGTTATAGGATAAAAGAAGAGTGCATTTGAATTACTTTAGATGCATTCTTTTGAAAGAGAAAAGCACATGGGGTGTTCAAGTGCTGCATGCACTTCTGCAGCCAGGCATGATTTCAGTAACTTGTACTCAGGCTTCTACTTAAACTGCACAATTCATCTTCCACCAGCTATAAAGATAACAACATGGTCTGATGAAACATGTGTCTGGGGAGTCAAAAGCCTGCAATTCAAAAACCTGCAGATGTATCCCTGCTTCCAACAAAAGATCTATCTGCACAGGAAAGAACTAAAATAGGTATAATGCCAAGGTAAATGCTAAAGGTGGGACTCAGTTGCTTCAAGAAGCACGCGTTGAATACCAAATGTAAATATTCAAACACTGCTATGCAGAAGACATATTTTCACACTTATAAGTCATTTACAAATTTTAGGATTTTTTTTTGTAAATGTACATCAGGATAAGTACCATGAGGCACTGTCTCTAATGTTTTCCTTTAAGTAAGATTATTGGTGTGTCAAACACTACTTTTTACTTGAGAGATAAATCCCAGTCCCAAATCAAATTATTAGCTATCTAGCCATTTTTTTCTATACAATGCAGTTATGCTTTTCTTCACACTCAATGTTATATCAGGTCAAGTATGGAGACTCAGTGTCCCAGAGGTCAAAAGGAGTTCAAAACTGACACAGGAAGCCATTGCGGACTGCAGGGTGTGGCATGATAGGCCCTCTCTGCGGCTAGAGCACCTGGGGAGGTCAGTGAAAAAAAAAGGATGAAGAGTGAAATGGGACTTGAAGTATATAGTGGGCAACTTATTTATTTGAATTCTAGATATATCTACATTTTATATTCACTCCTAAAAATACAAAGAAATATTTGTTATATAGGAAATAAATAGGTATACCTATCTATATAGTCCGAGAAGTATTAACTTGGTGAAGGGAACCAAAGTTCTTACAAGTAACTTTAAAGCCTGCCTTCTAAATGACAACGTCACCTCCATTGTTTTTCTCCTTCAAAATTCATATGTATATACACACATATATATACACATATATACACATATATGAATACATGCATATCTGTGTATATGCACATACATGGGTATACAAAATCTATATATATACTTATAAACACATATATACATATATATATTTGTTAGCATTTCCAGTACAAACTTGAGACAGAGGATAAATTATTGATTATAATGCATTTACAATACTAATCAAGCATTCCTAGAGAAGAAAGGATCACAAAGGCTTTGTATATGGTATTTGCAATAACTTTGGTGGTTCTGAAAGGGACAAATCAATGTATAATTTTAAAATAAAATAAAAGTAAAATTAGTAAAACAAAGGATGATTGATAAGTTTTATAGAAAAGACATTCTAGGAGAATTTATTAGAGTAACAATTTTACTATGAACCTGTAGAAGATAAGCCACCTTTTCATATATTACCCCTTATTCATGAAAGAGTCACACTGTGTATTATAATGTAATGAATATAGGTCAACCTATTAAATTAAAAAATTAACTTTGCTTGTTGTCAAATTTATTACATTTAATGATAAGCTAGACCCTAATATTATGTCATCTCCAGGTTAAATGTTCATTCTTGTTAGACAATATTTGTAGAAAAAATAACTTCTAAAGTTTGCATCAAAGCTACCTAGTAATGCACACATACAGTTCAGAAAAGTAAAGATATTTAAAAATCTTAAATCTGGATTTAAATCTTCAGCTGCTAGAATAAGTGTAGACTATTTGCTATGCTCAAGAAAATATCCATAATGGGATAAATTGCAATTCTCTGGTTTGCTCAAACAGAACACATTATTATTATGTAGTTCTGCTTAATGATTAAATAAATAAATATGCTTCTTATAAACTTACATAAAAATACATGACAAATATAAAGTTTTAATAGCAAATAATCCTATGATTGCCTATTAGGAAGTTGTAAATTTTTAAAATGTACTCAAAATGAATTTCATGCTTTTTCTTAAACATTTACTTAGAAGAGCATTTACTATTTCTCTTATTTTGGAACTATGGAAGATTAATTTCTCCAGAAGCTTACATTTTACCATTTTACTTGTGTTGAATAGCTCATCACCCTGGTTTTATGTTTACAGGATCAACTAGGAATCAAGTGATGGCCATCAAATCACAAACAAACAATGCACAGTCACTAACCCAAAGCAGAGATGGACAAGTACTGTCATTTGTAAAACTTTCTATACGAATAAGGAGAATAATGACTATTTTTTCTTAGGAAGCCTTCACTTCAGTCAAATGCTTCAAAAATAAGGAAAGCAGTTGTTTCATAACTTAACAATTTTTAGGATACAGCATGATGTAGCTATTATTTTTAATATACAGGAATGATAAATTACACAAAAATAAACTGATAGAATAAATTTTACCTGGCATGTGTAAGACAATATTTCATTATTTAATATTTTTATTTAATTGTCCAAATCCTCTTTCAATAAAGAAAAAAATAAATGACTGTGTGAACTATAAGTGGCTCAGGCAGGGTGTTAAGACAACATAGATTTGGTGCCTTTGTACTTTCAAAAGTTATTTCAGCTAAACCAAAACTGCAAAGATAAAATGGTATTAAAATCACTTGTTTTATATTAATAGATTTAAAGGTCTACAATTTGAGTAGATTATACAATTTACAAAAATAAGTAAGTCATTTGGGAAATCCTTAAGGTAACAGTACATGCACATAACTGGAGGCTGCTGCTGTGTGTGAAGTGACTCACTGCGTCTTGGCTAATTTTCTGTTCTATCAGCTCATCAAGGCTGTCTCCAGTGTGTTTCTGGGTAAGGGCGTGAAGGAAAATGAAATACTCTAGATATCTTTATGTTAAAAAACATGGAGGATGCCAATATAGGGCAGAGCAATCATATGCCTACAGGGAAGAGTAACACTCACCTTAGGTTTTCTGCATAGGTTAGGACAGACGGTAAGCACAGAGTAAATCATGTGATGACAATAAATATGCCCTCAGTGAGTGGTAGCTCTGATGTTGTGGTTGTTACTATTTACTGTTACAAAGCAAAAGTTTGTGTTAGAAGTTATGGATGTGGGGAGACTGGCTTCCACTGTGACTACTGAGAGACCCAAGATTTAAACGTGTGTTCAGCCAGGTTTTACATGCACCCATTTCTTGTTCAGGAAGTAAAAGAGGAGTCAACCATCTATTTTCATTTTCTATGTAAAATATTATTTAATACAAATTAAAATATTGACATGAACATAATTTTTAATCATTATGTTATTGAAAATGATTCAAAATGTCATTTTCTTTGGGGTTTCCTTAATATCATATTCATCATCAGATATTTCTGTCATCAAAGCATTCAAATTGTCAAAGAAATGTTTGCCTGGGGGAAATATAAACTGTAGTTTCTTGTAATGACTGAAAACTAAATGATTCCCCATAGTATATTGCCAGACTCACTAAAAATAAAAATTACTAATTAAATAATGTCTTTTTAAAATAGGTCTACTCTGGCAGACACTTTTCCTCATTGTGGTACAAAATAAGGATCTCCTATGGAAAAGTCTCATATTAACTCTTTGAGAAACCCGATTACAGCTCTGAGAAGCACCTTTATAATCAAGTTTCTTTCCCAATTTAATATCCAAGTAATCCAATCCTATCTTTAGGTTAGATGGAGATGAAGTTTTAGCTGGTGGCAATTTTGTTGCAATAATCAAAGAAATCTCATTTCCTCAAGTCTATAACTGAGAGTACAGTAACAAACCATTTCCCCCAAATTGAATAATACCTAGTTGCCATATCTGCAGCATAACCTTTCGGTTTCTCCATGACTTACTTTCCCAGTCAGTGTGAGAAGAATGTTAATATTCATTTTCTCAGTTTTTCGAGGACACAAAGGGGATGTATGTAGAAGAAAATCATGAAATGCCACTTATCACCTAGCTGACTCTTTGCCTGATCTGATTTTGAGATATAAAAAAAAAACATGCACAGATACTGATACTATGAAGCATCATATAAAGAAAGTAAAATGAAGAAACTCCTCTGCTCTAAAGGAATGAATCTTTCTTTTCTTTCCCAGACATGCCTAAAGAATAAAAATAAAGCCTGTACACATTTATTACAAAGAAAGTATGTCAGGCATTTCAGGCTCAAAATAACCCACTCCATATTAGGTTTGTTCTTGATTTTAACTGGAACAACTGAGACTCGGAGAGGTTAAGTAATTACCTGGAAGTCACTGAGGCAGGCAGGACCTGGCCCCAGGTGTTATCTATTACCAAAACGTCAGGATAAGCGTCGTGAGGAGATGTGCTGAGGGCATTCTGTTTGCCCTGTATGACTTCAGCAGAGTGAAGAACTAAGGAAACAGGACAAGAAGGACTCTTGGTCACCCTGCTTACAAAGATACGGAGTAGTGAGGCAAGTAAGAATGCGGTGGTCTTCACCGTCGTTTCTGCCATAGCTTGTGGACTGAATTGATAACATAACGTCTGCTGTTATTCATCCAACGTTTAACAAATGTACTTGGAACCTCTTCTTTGTGTAAGGCTGAAGCATAAATCTTTTACGTTTCAAAATGGCGATGAGGTGGGAGTAGCTTAGTAGAAACTAATTTAATGTTAGCATAATGTTATAACTAGAGATCTGTAGAAAAGGACTATGGTGAACTGCCTGCCTCTGTGATTTCTTCAGCTTTAATTTCCCTCTCTTTTGCTGTTTAGTTTCTCTCTACAGTGTAAGAACTACTCTCATATTTTCACTTTTAAAAAGGCCAACTCTGACGTAGAACATTCTTCTCTGTTTAACAAAATGCTTCAGCATAAAGTGTATAAATTAGTGATAATTAATAAACATTTTTTATTTTTTATGTTAATCAAATTGATGAAAAAAACCTCCCCCCCCCCTCTTCATCTTGCTCTAAAGAATCCTTACTTAAACTCAAATAAATCTTGGCCATTCAAATGCCCAAGTTTGTCAAATATCCAATATATCCACGTAGAGATTTTAGGTGTTACAGAGACAAAGAAATAATATAATGAAGAAAATGTTCAGTCTTAAAAACTTTAGATCTGAAATGGGATTTAAACAACTAGACACACAGAAGACAAGCTTTAGAAAGAAAAAATGTAACAATTAATAAATGTTATAAGTATAGCCTTTGGTAGTATGCTACATGTGGTGGATTTTACTAACTCCATTTTATGAAAAAAGAAATCAAAACATTAATTTTGTGTTTTCTAAGTGTTCTTTTTAGATACATATTATTTTTGCAATCAGAAACAATGTTTAGAAAAACAAAGCGTCGCTCAAAGCAAGTGAAATGTCAAGTTTTCTAAGTCGACTATTAGATATGCTGTGGCCTGTTGCTAAATGCTGTAGAGATCCTCAGTAGAAACTACTTGCGAGATAATTGTGCCTAGAAAAAAATAATTGAACTACTTTCCAAATAAGTTGTATATGTGTGTGTTTGAAATGCTGTATGTTAATCTTATCAGTGTTGAATTATTCTAAACATATCTCCACATTTGTGTAGGGTAATCTTTGGGCAAATACAGGGGCTCCCACAGATATGGCTTGACATAAATAATGGTAAAGTGTTTATACTCACCATGGGAAATTCAACTGGACAACTGAATTTTTGCATCATTTGCTCTAGTGTTAACCCACCTTTTTATTCCATAAATTTAAAAGTAATTACTTGGATGGCTTAGCTTAGCTATAAATGACTGCTGGCAGTACATTTTTTGGAATGGTCATGATACCTACATTTCTGTGTCATTGTTAATAGACTTCAGTGAGACAAAGATCCCATTACTCTGTGCCATTTAAGCCTCCTGATGTCAGATACATTAATATGTTCAAATAAAAGGCATGCATTTTGGAATTGAGAAAATGAGGAAAGATGTATGATTTATGTTCATTTTCTCTTGTGGGCAATCTTTTTGTTCCTCAACAAATTTTTATTCCCATATTCCTACTATTCCCAAATGCACTACAATTAGGCAATCCTGCAACAGGTACAGGTAAACCAGAATGAAAAAAAAAAATCCTTCTTTAAGGTCACAGTAGAAACCAAAATTTGAAGGTTTATTACCAGACTGGAAAATGTCAAATGTCCAATATATCCATGCAGGCATTTTACGTTTTAGCTGGCGGCAATTTTGGAAAAATAAAGTAATGTTTTTCTGTTAGGCTGGCTTACCCAAATCATTGGACAGAACTTTATGTTGCTTTGTAATATTTTCAGGCAACAGTGACACTTCCCACAGGATATTTTTTTTAAAAGTTTTACTTTTGATGATGAGAGCAAACACCAGAACACAGTTAATAGTTCTGTGGGGATTTTTGTAGTGTTCTTTGTTGTGAATAAACTCACCTAAGCCAGATGAATAAAATCTACCTGGCTACTCAAATGGTTAGATGTGTATAAAAAAAACTTGTATTTTGCTCTGCTAGGAGGAAGAGTTGAAGGACACTGAATGAATTGTTTTCCTTTCTCAGGTACAATTTTAAGCTGATTACTTTTGTGTGTTATACATACTTTTCATTCTATAATCTACAACACTACTTATTATTCATAAAAAAGAAGCCACCCAAAGTAAAATATTGTGATAATTGAGAAATAAGATAAATTTTTAAAAAATTACAGTTGTCCCTATTTTTCCCCATTGCTCTCCCCTGCCCTGCCCACCCCAACCCCCCACATTCTGTCTTCCCCCACCCCATTGTCCTTGTCCATGGGTCCTTTATGCATCACTGATGCAAAAAAAGAAACAGAGTAAAAACATAGGGAAAAGCAAAAATTATATGAGAGACCATGTGACCCAGAAATAGAGCTATGGAGAGAATGAGAAAGAAAAAAGAAGCCCAAGTAGGACACAAGCCTTCTTTATAGCTGTGGTTCATGTGTAATCTTCAAAATAGCCCTCCTAATGAGGTAACTTGTATGGGTCTGTCCTTCCTGTCATCAAAACAAGCCAAAAAGTACAAGAGAGCGATCTCAGCATCTAGCACAATACCATTTTCACTGTCATATTGCAAAAAATCTAGGTTGTGAGATGGCCAATCTTTCCCACTTTCCTATTCTAGGCTGATACCCAGAGATCTGTGCAAACACATTCTCCCTTAAAGAAAGAAGACCAAGTAAATGATAGAATTGTAGCAGTCTGGAAAGCATACACTAATTAAAATAACTCTAGGTACAAGTATATTATGACATCACACCTAAATTCAAAAACTGACTTTAATATGTGTTTAATGACAATACCTTCATCTTGGTCTTGATGCTCTAAAACTGATGTGAATGGACACCAACTGAAAATATCACTAAGGGAACAGACTGATATTTTTGTTTGTTTTTTAGGTAATGTGTATTCTGCATTTACTTTGTGTTTGATGCTGTGATTTCAGATGACACTTTGTATACTAGCTGCATTCTTCTAAAGTGACTGTGTATTTGGTACTGACCATCCAAATAACTAAATTAATTATAAACTTTCACATAGATAACTACTGTTCTTAAGAAAATTGAAAATATCCTGTCAAAGGCAGACTTTAGACCTTTAGGCAGGTGGGATGATCTTTAGTTTTTCTCTCTTCCTTTGTTTCTAAATACAGGTCAGTGTCTATTGGCACCATAGGATACACCACCTCTCTGTGGGTTTACAAAGTTTCTAAACCTCTGCTGCTGGTGAGCAGCAGCAGTGGGTTCAGTAAACACTCAATTCTACTAACAAACCTAGGTAAACCCACAGTTAAAATGTTTCTTATGTGTATCATCTGCAATTTTACTTATATTTTTTACACATGGAGCTAGAGAACAATACTCAACAGAAAGACCAGGAATGGACATTTCATGAGAATGGCTCATTAATACCTTTAAGTTCCAAAAGCATCACCCAGAATATGCAGGAAAAAAAAAAATCTTTGAAACCAGTAAACTATTAATTCGGGGTTCTGAGTCTTTACCGTGAGTCCTTTATCAGTCAGGTGAAGCTTACAGAAGCACAGCATAATTATCAAAATATGTAAAAATGTGTGAAATAGTAATATATGTCCTTGTCAATTATTAACATATTAAATAATAGAGGTAGTGACAAGTCACTGTAGTTTCACATTAGTAAGCAATGTAAATTTCATTTTCAGATCTGTGTAACAAGTAAAATATGGCATAAAAATGCCTGTGGTTTCCACTAATGAGAGTCATTCATACTGCTGATACTATGATTCATCGTTGCCTATATCTGTAATTGATAGAAAATTCTAATTTTTAGGTAGCCATCAGTAAAGATAAACATAGGATTTTTTTCATTGAAGGACACAGACTCCCTGAATTCTATCTCCCTATCCTTTGAGGATCCTGTGCTTTAGGTTAAAACTTTGCATTTAAAGGGTGGGACTGATACTCTCTGGCTTCTCTTCAGACCATATAAATCTTTCACCTTTTTAAAGGGTGGGACTGAGAAAGGTGTTATGCACCTTGTTGGAAAGTGCTCATGTTCTGTTAAACTGAACACTATTAATAATGATAGAATCTGTGGATAATTCTAATGGGAAAGAAAATGACATTACTAAGTTACTGCTGAGTGGATATGAAGTGAATACTTATATAGCAAACAGTTGTTCTAAAGATGGTTAAAACTGTGTGTCTGCTGCAGTGAGTGTACCAGAGAAAATACAAAGTGAATCTTAGTCTGAACGAATCATCACAAATATCCTTGGATTTCTCGAAGCTAAGAGCTGCAGTTACAATGTCTGGGTGTTTTGTAGTGAGATAATAGTGCTGAGTATTTTTAGGCTTCCTTATATAACTATAGCTCTGTCTGTTTTTCTTGTCAGAATAGTTTATTTTCAGTCCCTGCTCCTGTTTTCCTTGAATTTTAGCATTGGATTTATTGACTTTGCTCTGGTTGTACTTCTTTTTATAGAATCATATTCCTCAAGTTCAATTTAGTTTTAAGTTGGATACTTTATGTGTCCATTCCCTTTGGAGCTCTAAAAAGAATGTGTATTATTGACCAGATAAAGCTATTAAGGTAACTATTATGAAATTTATTTTTAGGTCCTAGGCCACTTTAATGGCTCTTTGGGGTTTAAGATATGCTCAATGCAGAGCATGCCATAACCAGGGAGGAGAGGACTGTGGCTATTATTTCTTCCTCAGCTCTGCTCAACCTGCATAGCTGTAATCTGGCTTTCTCTCCTCCCACCCACTGCAATTATCTGGGGGCCCCAGGGGTTGAGACTCCAAATTTTAAAGAGTCTTCTTTAGGTATCCATTTCCTTGACCAGTTTCTGTTTTGGAAATATTTTATTCCCTTGCTTTAAGTCTTTACTCTCTATTTCTCTGATTATTTTTTTGTATGCCTGCATATAGATTTTCTTTATCTGCCTTAAATTCTATCTTTAGCAATATTAAGTTTTTTAAACTTTTTACTCTCTCCCTTTCCACTAACATTCAGTTTTACCATTTTGAAATTCTCATCTGATCCCTAAATCTACATTTCTATTATCCGTGCTTCCTTCAGCCATCACCTGTATTTTAAATATTACCTTACCAATATGCCAAATGCACCTACAATTCAGTACACCTGTCCAGGAAACACTTTTTTTGTGACCCCAGACCTCCGTGGAAGAAGATTGCTTGAAGATGGAATTCAAAACATGTACATGGCTGTCTGTCCTGCACGCAGCTGGAAGCCATCACTTCTAAGTCTGCTGCTTTGACTGAAAACTGCATCAAGGGGCATGGCAGTTAGTGTCACTGCCCAGCCGTCTCCCTGGTGACCAGTATGATTTTATTGCAACAGTTTGAAACCCTTCGCTTTTCAGGAAATCATAAAAAATTGTGTATGTTTAGTAAAAGATCAGAAACCATCTGTGTTCCTTCTCAAATTTGAGAAAAGCATTTGTCTCTGTTATTAAATGGATGGAATAAAAGCAGAAATTGCTGTGGTTTATGTCTATGATTTCCTCATTATGAAATAACCATTTCAATCTCACATGATATTCAGACCCAAAATGTCACCTAACACCCAAAAATGCTACAAAAACCTGTGGAGAGGATGATCACTGAGCCAGAGGTAATATTTTAACCGTGTTCCCCTATAGAGTCTGAGGATGACTTCTTTTCCAGTAGTTTTCTTGCGGATAGATTTTTGTATTTCTTTTTTTTTAACATTAAGGGATAGGGTGATGATTAAAAAAAATGAATTTTTGGCCAGAGAAAATTATAATATTTTTTCAATAATACAGCACAATTCTAAATTTTATGTGGGCGACATCAAATCATTTTATACTGTTCCCAAAGTCTCGGTGTCTCTGCATACTTTATCTTCCTTTGTCTTTAAAATGGAAAATAGTAGAGTGAGTTTTAACCTGGAGAATAAATGAGAATAAATTTTAGTCCCTAAACATCTGCAGTTTAGCACATAATTGGAATGAAATAATTTGAAAATCAAGAAGGTCTTACTGGATGTTTCCATAATTATTTGCAATCAAATACAAAACTGTCAGGTAATGAGAATCTGATTCAATTTGTTAGAGGTATTTAGCAAGTCCTGGAGGGTCTATTTGAACACTTTCCTGATATTTTTTGTCTTTCTTTTAATGGGTTGTCACTTGAAAGTACAACAGGTGAATTTTTAAAGTGTGATATGTCCGTACAAAAGCATCGGGCAACATCTGGAAAAATACACCCAGAGGCATCTGACTGAAGATAGAACCTCCATGTCAGACACAGAAAATCCAATTTGGTTTTGTCATTGAGTCAATTTTTTGTGTTTATTGTTGCAAAAACTTCATTGTGCAGTAATGTTGCAATCATTTTCTCCCCTGAGGGGAACTGATACAGTTGCACAGTATTCTGTTTGTTTAAAAAAAACATATTATCAATTAAATTATAATAATTATCAACACTCAACTACTTATGATTATAATTATTTCCATTTATATCTGTATATATTTATGGGCAGGCATTAAAATGATAAATCTTAGATATAACATTATACAATTAATCCTGAAAATAAACTTTCATTAATCCATGGTCTATTTTTTAATTTTTATTATTTTCACAAAAGGAGACAGCCTCAGCTAAAACATCCTTCTCCTGTCCTATTGGTGTTCTGGATTAATTCCTATTTTATGTCATTAAGAAAATTAATCTTAAATTTATTTTAGGCAATGCTTTCGAAGACAATGTCATTGCGAAAGCATGTCATTTCAAATTTCTAAAACAGAGCAGACATTTTTTATCTGGAATGAAAATAGGATTAGAGTTAATGATTATTTTTCTTCATTTCTCTTTGATTTCTGGATACCTTTATAAAAGTTAGAGTCTATTTTGATGTTTTAGAAGTCACTGTGGTTGCAGAACAAGATAGTTTATGAAATGGTTTTTAATATATAAATATTCCTTGCCATCCACTGGTCTGAATCTCATATTGGCAAGACCTTCAGGGTAAGTGATTATCCTAAAAACTTCATCACATGGTAATTACACGGCAGTCAAACTCATCCATTAAATATTAAGAGTCTTATGGACAAAGAAGTTGTCCTTTTTGTTTTCAAGTTATAAGGGAAAGTTTGTTTAGAAAGTCACAGAGATAGAAGTGGCCCATAGAAGAATGGGCTCAGGACATGTTACAGAAAAAGAAGGAGGCTTGGAGTTCAGGGGAGACAGAAGGAAAGAGATGGATGTCCCTTGAGAGATGAAAGAGGGAGGGGATTTTGAGCGTGTTCACTAGTTAGAGAAAGAGTGAGACAGCCTGTATTGGGGAGATATGGGGTGGGGTAAGTTTCCAGGATCTGTTTATCCCTGAGCATATGTCCTTCTCATAAAATTCTCACCTGCATCACTCTTCCTGTTTTGATTTGGTGCTTGCTGTATACTCTTCTGGTCTTGGCATGAATGTCACTTCCCCAGATCCCCCGAACAGAAGAGGTGCTCCCCTGTGGCTGCTTCTTTTCATTAACCACCCATTTCATGTTTATAATTAGCATTAAGTAATTCTTGGTTTTCTCTCCCATTCATTCGTATACTCCACGATAACAGAAACTGACTATATTTTAATTACCAGTGTTGCTCCAGCTGTAGAAGGTGGCTACTCTTTGATGTAATTAGGTGAATGAATTCTTTTCTATATGTTCTTCAAATCCCTTACATAGCTATGTTAAGAAAAAATATCAATACATATTTGTGGCTATTTTATTTGATTGTGTAATTGAACACATTCACACACAGGAGTCATTTAATATGTTCATATTAAATGTATGTGTGCAGTAATTCGCATTTTGACTTCCTTATAAATACCTCTTAATTTTTAAAGTATTTTATATCAGAATCTCTTTATATTTTGTTTTTGGATCTATGTCTCACCTGAATCTAGAAGGGTAGGAATTCAGTGTTTTACAGTATGGAAATATATAGGGTAGTTCCTTTTTGAGCAACTATATAGGCAAGAAAATAATGGAATTATTCATTCCACAGTGAGTTTCTGTTCACCATTCACTAAATGCTTCATCTACTAATTGTGACAGCTTACAATAATTACAAACATGAAACCTAGGTATAAAAATATTAGGTTGTTGTGGTTCAAAGTATGTTGTGATGTCATGTTTTTCAAAAACCAGAGCAATTTCTATTTCCCATAATGGTTTTGGTTGGTTTAATAATATTCCTTTATTAAATATACATTAATACTAAAGTATTTCCTGAAGTTATATACTTATAAAACATAGTTTAAAAGCCCAGCATTTAAACTCCAGTTCTGTTTGTACGCAAAGCCTGCACTCTTTCCTCGTACTCTCAAGTGTAAGTGTTCTTCAAGTGTATGGTGTAATAAAGAGTCCCTTTCATCCTACAAGGGCCAGGATCATCAGGAGCTGTAATGCTTGCAGTTAAGGCCAGGCTCTGCAGTATACTAGCCATGTGAAGTTAGGCAAATTATTTAATTACTTGGTAGCACAGTTTTTCTGTAAAATAGAACTGTGATAAATAAAACCTAGTACAAAGAGTGTTAAGAGGATTATATGAATTAACATTTAAAGTACTTAGGACAGTGCTTGGCACCTAGTAACTAAAGGTCTAAATGAACATCAGGATAATCCTATGGCAGTTAGTTGGTGTCAAAATAGTTGAGTATCTGCCATTACTTACAAATTTGTCTTTACAAAAGCAACAATTACAAGTGTTGAGAAGAAAAATATATATCACAAATTTAACTCTAAAATGTTTTAGCAATTTTCATTGAGCCTGAACGTACACAAATGAACTTGGAAATGCACACTAGTATCAAAAGAAAAATGCACAGGTACATTTACATAGCATATATTATACATGTTTGTGTATTTGTAAATGTTAGCTCATTTGTAATGAAAGCTTATAGGGCCATAAATGCTCAAGAAATGAATATAGGAAAATATTTATAGTTTTCAAAATATACACATATATCATTGCCTTTTGCCCCTATAAATTTATAGATATAATTCTGAAAGAAAAGTGTTAAAGAATTATCTATATTCTTTTATTAAATTATTTAGAAATGAATAATTTTGACATTTAAAAACATTACTCTATCCTTAGCTGAAGATTTTGGTTTTTATTTTTTACTGATACCCTCTGAAATCATTCAAGTCTCAATACTTTGCAGCATAATAATTCGGGGATGATGCATTATGGGAGCTCCCTTGGTAACTGTCTCAATTTCCATAAATACTCCCAGCAATGGAAATGAATTTGAGTACTATTTCTGAAATTTAATCATGTCACATTTAAACACTCAGGAGGGAACTGTAGATGGCTACTGTGGGCCCCATAGGCCAATGGATGAACACAGTCCTAGTTATTTTTAGATTAGTTAATGAAAATGCTAACAATTTCCACTGAATGCACTCTAGTTTAAACATCATGTTCTGCTAAATGTACATGACAAAGCATATCTGCTTTTATAAGAATATGTTTTCATTCCAGTCATGACCATTTATCTTTCAAGCTGTTTATGAAAATGTCTGTCTAAACACTAAAATGTATGTCATTTAAAAGCAATAAGAAAATATAAATTAGAATTTTAATTAGAAGAATTGCTATAATACTATAATGAATATTATGGGAACAATGAAATGATTTACACATATCAATCAAAAGTAACTTTAATCAAAATGAAATGTAATCAAACTTAATTAAATCTCCTATACTAAATAAATAAAAAATAAAACCAAAAATAACTGAGATCTGCCAAAGTCAGTGAGAGGTTATAGGAACCTTATCTAGAAATCTAAACTGAAATTCTTTAAATGGGATGATTATTGCTTTCACCCACCGACAAACATATTTAGTAAATAATTAGTGTAAAAATTACAGGTATATTTTTGCCAAGTATTATGACATTTGTTATTCATTTGATATAACTATGTTATTGAAAATGTTTAATAAGTGATTTACATGATATTGTTACTACATAATTGGGCATCATGTTATGATAGATAGTTAGATATAAATTTAATTATTGTAAAGTGAAATGCTTACTAGCTATAGTAATTTCAGAAAAAGGTGACTTATATGATCCAAAGAGAAACAAGAGTATATTCTACTAATTAAAGACATATGATATACTAAAGAATTTACATAGATTTTTATATATTTATTAAAGTAGTATCTCAATATAAACATCTTGCATTCTCATATCTGTTGATTAATTAATTGATATGGATGAGAAATAAATAAATGATCTAATATCAATTATCAAGATGCCTGCATGTCAAAATGGCATAACAAGAGAAAGAGGGACCCTATTTAGTTCTTTCATTACAAATCCATCTGCACACCCTCACTGCAAAACAGAGTTATAAAAGCTTTTATCAAGGCAAAGAGAAGCTAGTCAACTTGCAGTATCATTTAATGAGTACCAACTAATATATCATATTACATTTTATTATCCTGGAAAATACAGCTTTATAATACTGCTGAAACACAGGAAGTTGGGCAAAAAATAACCTGATAGAAGCTGAAGACACTGAGGAATTAGATATCATCCCTACACCTGAAGATCTCAGAGTGCTACATTCATTCATTCATTCATTTAGCAAATATTTATTGACCACTTACTATTTTCCAGTTCTATTTAGGCAGTTGTGATTAGAACAACAAAATCTTTCCCTTGTGGAGTATATACTTCATTGGAAAATTGGTCAATAAACAATATTTAAAAGTAAAAATCTGTGTTTGTGATTAATGTCAAAGAGAAAAACTATAGCAGAGCAGAGGGTGAGTGTGTGTTCAGAAGCATTGTGGCAGGGGGGTGGGTAGGTCAGGGAAAGCCACACTGGGAAGATGTTTCTATGCAAGAACCTGAAGGAAGTGAAGGGTGTTTGTAATAAACACTACAGGCAAAAGGGGGCAGAAAAGGAAATGCTCTAGGACAAGAATGTGCCAGGTGTGTGCCAGGACCCGCAAGTAGCAGGAGCAGTGCATGAGAAAGTCAGAGTCCTAGGAGATGAGGTGAGAAGGGAGTGAGTAGAGTGGAAATACAGCGAGATTCTGCAGGCTTCAGGAGGCAGAACTGTAATTTTCACTGGCTGAGATCTGGAGCCAGTGTAAGATTCCGTGCTGTGAGGTGGTGCACTTTGACTTTTCACAGCTTCCCTTTGGCAGCTGAGTTGAGAACTGACTGGGGAAGGAGCACAGGCAAAAGGATGGTTCTGTTCAGTAGAATTGTCTAGTGGGAACTTTCATGTCTGTAAACAACTCTGTTGCCTCCTTTGCCGTACAATTTTTTTTCCCTGTAAAACAAATTCCTTCTGGAGCAATCGTGGGTGTGTGTACGTGGGTGTGGGTGTGTGCATAAGTTTCCTGGGAGCCTCATGATTAGCGTGGAGCCCTGGTTTAACAGCTCTCACTCCTTTTCCTTTTCTCCCTTTTCTTTTCTATGTTCTTTATAAAGTTTGCCAGCCAGCCTCTGCTCCTCTTTAGCACTTCATCCTTTTCTGTTTATCTATATTGTCATTTTTTTGTGCCATTCATCTTCCAGTTTGCACTTGTGTCATGAGAGGGACGAGAGATACAAGGTGAGTTAAAGAAGCATACAGGGAGATGCATGGCCAGTCGGGGTTTTCATCACATATCTAGTACTCTTATTAAATAGTCATTTAAAATATAATTGTAATTTTCATATTATAAAGTTATTGCACTTTAAGTTTATTTTTAATGAAAATCAAAATATTTAGAATAATAATGAAGACACAGTCATAATATGAAATATATTCAACATTAAATTACTTCCTTTGTGTTAAGGTTCTGTTCATATTCTTCCTGTTTTTATCTGTTGTATTTAATTTTATTGAACTGAGAGGTATAATAAATTAAGGATAAATAATATTTGTTTTCATGATTACTGTATATATTTCTCCAGTTTCTTGTGCTGTATACAATACTATTTTTGGTACAAATATTTTAGTGTTCAAGTCTATTGTAGTCCTTTGCAAAATCTGCTATTATTTATTATTTTGGAGATGTGTTGAGAATCATTTCATCTTAAAATATACCAGAACTTAAGTAGAATATCAGTAGAAACAAGAAAAAAGTGGGACAAGTGAAGCTGATATGAGTGCAAGAGCCCAAGACTAGACCAAAGACAGTTGGATTTGAACACAATGATAACAGCATTTCAGTATGGGTGTCTCCTGATGCTCCCAGTGGTTAGTTTCTACCATTCTTCCTTCCCTCACTCTCCTGAAATATCTGCCAAAACAAATGCCTTCTCTACCATTGTTTCAGGGATAAGCTGACTCAGTGGTATGACTGTGGGACAAAATTCAAAGCCCAGAAAATAAATAATCTTACTAAAGAGTGAGAGCTGGCACACTGATTATAACCTGTGTGATATAAAATCTGAAGATACTAATCTCAGTCAGCTTAGAGCTGGCACTACCTGTCGGTGTTTCTATGTGCCCTGTTATAAGTGAATGCTCTATGTCCTTCTCCAATTATTCTTTAGCTTAGAAAAATTTCCCTTATCCAAGGTATTTCTTTGATACTCAGATTTTCATTATTTTTAAAAAAAGTTTTTCAGGACTAAGGTAATGAGCATCTCTAAACCATCATTTCATTCATATATGTAATCCAAAGAAACTCTTAAATACTTTTCTTTTTTTTATTTTATAAATTACCATTGTTAAAAGGGTGGGAGAGGAGGAAAGTGAGAAATGAAAATGTTACTCTAGCTGAAGAGGAAGGAGTGTGTTTATGAGGGCGTGTGTATGTGTGTGAGGGAGTGGGTGTAATGTGCTTTGGTGTTGATTCGTTCGACTCCATATGAAGGGACATCTCAGTTTAGAGGGAAACATTTTGAACTTGGAATCACAAGAGCTAATTCTAGATTCTTTCTAGTGCTGCTTCTGTCACTAACTGTAAGAGCCTGGACAAATCATATAACCTGTGTGTCTCAGTTTCTGCATCTGAATTCTAATTTGCATTTGCCTTCTGAATTTCTATAATGTTGTGATGCTCTAACACTATAACATACATCAAAGCGGTAGCATGATGAAGTGCATATATGTGCTTACGAGTTATTGAGTTACATCATTATTGTTCTCATTAGTTTATATTTGTGCCTAATTCTTGTCTCATCCCATGTTCTGCAACACTGTTTCTATCTTTTCCTAGTCTTTTGTGCTTCTCTGTAAACACTTCAGGTAAGTTACTATTCTAACATTTGCTCCATAGTCTTAAGACTGTCTTAGGCTTCCAAGAAGAAAAATTGTGTGTAATATTTCTATTAATGTGTTGGCCAGCTCGATATGAATCCTCTTTCACCCTACCTTTTACTTGTGATAAAGGCTCTCTGGCTTGGGTGCACTGAATGTGTGTCCAAACCAGATCACTCTGGTGAAAATTTAAGCCACGCTCATACTCAAAACCCAGAGTGGAATTCCTGAGAAAGATGTGCTTGGGGTTGGAGGAACTGTTGCCCCACTTCCAGACCAGGAGGTAACCACTCCTATGCCCATCAGGTACTGAGATTTATCCTGGAGAACATAGGTACATTAATAACAAAAACAAATATTAAATGTGCAATTTCAATAAATTATGAGTTCTTGAAGTAAACCATACTGATGTCAGCTCAGATTCCATAACAAATGCCCACTATGCAAATAAAACAATATATAAATATATGTGACTACTTACTGTATTGACAATTTCTTCCCATGAATTCACCTGGGCACTCACAGGAATAGTTAGCAACATGATCTGTACATATTCCACCATTTTTGCATGGCTCAGCTTCACATTCATTTATGTCTGTGGAAAAAAGAAAGAACATAGGAAGTGAGGTATGGTGAAGAAAGGATTAGTTATGGAAGGTTTGGGGCATTACAAATAAAACAAAGTCTAAGTAATGCACTTACATTTTGTGTGTGTTAAGCTTGAGTCAGTAATACAAATGCTTCTTAAATTTATTAACAATCAAATTAAATCAAGTGCCAATGGAACTGAGAATCTAAATGAAAGACCCACATAACTAAACCACTCTCCAATCAGAAAATAAATATGAATAGTGTGGAGAAATAGTCAGTGTATCCTTAGAATTAAATCAAACAAATTAACCCTGATAGAAGGATGAATTGGTATCACTTATAAGATCTAGAAACCTCCCCTGTAGCAACAACTGCCAATTAACACTGTCTCATTTCATCTTAATTCATTAAAATTCTGACAGAGATGTTTTAGTTTCTAAATAGTTCTCCTTTGATGAATGCGATGAGAAACAAATTAGAGTTAAAAGCTAAAACTCATTACATGCAAAGTATAATAAATGTAAATGATGATCACTTCCTAATCTCATTCAAGGGTTTCTAAAGTTAGAATGACTATAGCAACTTACCCTTGATATACTGTTATTATACCTGATGCAAAATCATTGGAAATATAAAATGTTCAGCAAATTTTACAAATTTCTCTTCTAATTTTGGACAATGGAGATAGTGAGTGTGATTTTAAATAAAAAAGAAATAATAACAAATTCAGTCAAATATTAGTCACTAATATTTGCAAATCATTCCCTCTCAGCACAGCCCCACACAGGGCTCTGCGGGAGCTAGTGAAGTGGTCGGAAGACACATACCGCCCTTGCTTTCTCTTCCTGTCATCTACTCCAATAAACCCCCGCCAGCCTTGCTTCCCACGATTCTATTATTTTTTCAGCCTTCTTACAGACCTGAATGATGTTACTTAGGAATTGTCTATGCTCATGCCTTTCACCTTTCACCTAGTCAGACTGTGAGCTTTACTAATAATCTAGTACCTGCCTCGCATCGGTCTTTGCATCTCTACAAATGACTCACACTTCTGGTGAACACTAGTGCCCAATAAATCTTTCCTGATATTTCAAAAAAAAAAAAAAAAAAAGACAACAAATAGTGGTGCAAGCTATATATATATATTTTTTAATTTCAGATATGGAATGTGCCTTCTGATACACTACAATATGTCAAAAGGTATTTCTGAAGTCCTGGGTTTTCATAGTACTTAAAGCAATATATATGACAATTAAATTACCTCTCAAGAAAAAAACAAGGGCAAAATACTAGAAATGTCTTAAATTTGCCCTATGTTTTATTCTTTCTTCTAAATAGTAGCTAACTTTCTTATATAATATTTAGCTCTTTTTAGTCATATCAAAATTTCAGTCAGTCTACATTGGACTCACTCAAAATATTTTCACTAAATTTTGAAAGAGGGACAAAAGTCACTGTGCTATTTATTTTTTGCAAGCTCAGTGTGTCTCATTATCATATCTACTAAGGTTTGTTTTCAAAGAGAAAATGTCAATGGCTGATAAGTCTTTAGGTCTTAGAGAGTGAACTGCCTAATTTTATAAGTTAGATATAAAAAGTTATTCTTTGATACACTGATACAAGAGAAACTGAGTATTGATGACTGAAGATCACATAAAAGAAATACAATATGATCTTGGAATTGAAGGAAAGGTTTAATTGGGATTAATATAGTCAGGATGAAGATGGGATGGATTTGCAAGCAGGAACTAAAATGAGTCACAAAGTTGAAGAGGACAGTTCGTGGGATGATGGTGTGTTCAGGTGTAGGAATAGCCCAGTTTGTCTGGAGAAGAGAATAGGAAGAGAAGTACTGGAGCCCACGTCTGAGGATGTAAACAGGGAGCACGTTATAAAGATACTTCAGTGCCAGCTGAGGGAACTTGCTTTTATCTTTTAGCAGTGAAGGCCTGGAACTAGATGGGAGGGTGTTCTCTGAACCCATGAACTTTAGAATGCCCTAGTGAAACAGTAATGTGGGAAGGGCTCAAGAAATGAGCAAAGGGCGGCAGGATGGAGACCTGCACAAGACTTGATGTTAACAGGTACAACATATATTTTAATTCTCAGGTAAGATGCTCTAAGCGTTTTCTCATTTTAATATTGAACTGCTTCACGAGTAAAATCAAAACCAGATCTTGCTACTTTGAAATGTTAATAGAAGGAAGTTTTCATAGTGCATGACATGAGAACAATTAAGTCTATGAAGGCAACACTAATCAAGCTTCTGCCTATTCTTCAGGACAGATCCGTACTGATCAACAAAGGAAGTTATAATTAAGAACATCTGATTCTAAAAAGAAAAGAAAACAAACAAACAAAATACAGCTACAATTTTACCCAGGCATTCATGTGAGGTAAGATAATCTGTAATTGCTTTGCTGAAGTGAAAATGCTTTATAGCCATACTCAATTTGTGATGAAGACAGACCTTTATTGTTTGGGCACTTTTCAATTTTTTTCACCTTCAAACGCTACCTTAAATCCAAATTCATAAAAACACAAATGTTATATTGAGTTATGTTCTGCAATCTAGTAGCAAAATAGTAAAACATTTCTACATATGTACATATCTAGTAACATGTAGGCTCAGAGAACAGATGTAAATCACATGGAAGTGGTTGTATATTAGTATAATGTAGAAATTCAGCAGTGAAGGCTATTTGCACTGTGATTAACACTGCAAGCAATCTAAGTGGAAACAGATCTCAATTTGAATAAATCATGTTTAATTAAAGACTAGATATAAATGTTCACAGAACGTAATGTAATGAAATGAAAATTAAATATCTTTGTAATAAATCACATATACTTCTCTTTTTCACAGATCAAAGCATTATCGTTTTAAGAAAAAAGTTCAAGTCTAGTGCAAATATATTAGACTCTGCTAGGTTATTTTTTATGACTAAGAAGAATTTGGCACAGCAGTCCCAAATAAACTAGAAATATATACATTTGGTCATATTTTTAGTTTATTCAAAATAATAATAATAGCTATTACTTTTGAGGTCTTTGCTTCTATGATTGCCTAATGACAACTGTTTAAAAAAAACAACCTTATTGAAAACTGAATTTTATAATCGAGACACTCAGTTGAGTCTTGATTCCTCACTTTTGACCCATAAAAATTTGCTGCCCACTGTCTAGTCTAAGACATAGTATCAACAGCTGAATCTGCATTTCCAGATGTAAACTCAAGAAACACCTTTTGTGGGGGGCAGTTAGGGGAAGAGTAGTGAAGGAAGAAGAAAACTTGGTAAAGAAATGCCAGAGAGGAAGAGAAGAGTAGACAGATGGTCACATCAGCATGAATTTCTTTGAACCAAAGAGGTACTCCAGGAGTATTGCCATGCCCTTTGCTCTGCTGTAAACAAGCTACATGGATGTATTGATTGTATATGTATAAGTTAGACTTTTTATCTATACCATTCTCTTGCACTTAGCCCATTTGATGCACATTTGTAAAGGTGTCTTAATAGTGTACCCTCTTTGTCTGGAGTTTTTGCTAACAAATAATTGGTTAGATAATTACCATTTCTTTTTGTGTTGAGGATATTTAAGATCTACTTTCTTAGAAATATTCAACTCCATGACACAATATTATTAGCTATAATTACCATTCTGGGCATTAGATCCCCAAACTTGTTACTTTTATAATTGGAAGTTTATACACTTTGATCAGTATTTCCTCATTCCTTACTCTCTTATGGTAGCCATTACTCTACTCTCTCTTTCTCTGAGTTTGTCTTTTTTAGATTCTATGTGTGAGATCACTCTTTATCTTTCTCTGTAAGTTCACTTAGCATAATACCCTCCAGATCTATCCAAGCTGTCACAAATGGCAGGATTTCCTTTCTTCTTATGGCCGAAAAATATTCCTGTGTGTGTGCGTGTGTGTCACATCTTTTTTAGCCATTTGTCTACTGATGGACACTTATGTTGCTTCCATATCTTGTGTATGCTATGTAAAACAGCCCGAATATTTCCCCACCCCCAAATTAAATATAGCACTACCATGTGATCCAGAAATCCAGCTTCTGGGTATTAACCCAAATAAATTGAAAAAATTATTCAATTTATTAATCTGAATAAATAAATTATAAAGATATTGGTTTAGAATATTTTGAATACTGATAACAATTTAGACAAGTATATACAATCCTTCTTGGGACAGAAATCCATCTAACCTCCGCTTTAGTGGAGACAAAGACAGCTTAATTCAATCATAAACCTATTTCCCTTTCATCCTCAAGTATATCCAGGCCCCAGGAGAATTAAGTAGGAACCATTGATTCTCAGGCTCAGCAGCCTCATTTTTATACATTAAAAGGACACTATGCTTAAGCTTTTTATTTCCTTTGCAAAGAAATAATTTCTCGACTTCCTTATTCCTTTCCCTTGGGCTGTCTTTCCTCCCTGCAATATTGTTATTGACTGTTAATTAGCCAGCAAGAGCTTATTTTCAAGAGCCTGCTGTATTTGATCCTTAACAACACATCTTCCCTGGGCTCCCCATTAGCTATCACACATTCTCCAGACCTCCTGTGAGTGATTGCCTTTTAAAATTTGACCTTTTACACTTATTCTTATTTAAGTCTATGGTTTTTTAATTTATCCTATATAAAAGTTGAACAAATTATGATGAGTCTCTAGAAATTCTGTTTTCCCACTCAGCTACAGGATTTACTTATGTCATAAGCAGAATTACCTACAGGATTTCCCAGACATTTCTGGGACCAGTTCAGTATATTTTTAAGCTTATATGTTTGACCTCTCTTTTGATCTGATATTCTTATACAACTAATAATTCATTTTGAAGTAGCAAATTAAAATCAGCATTCTTCAATCAGAACATATCACATACAAACATTTTATAATAATTTTATTGAAAACCTCCATTTAACAATAACATTAAAAAAACAAATCCAAGAGGTGTTTATCCATCACAGTTTTTTAACAGAGATCAGGCTCTTTGGCCATCTCTATCCTAGTATCTTAACATTTGTTTTAAGATCTCAGTGTAGCCCAATTCTCTAGGATGTGTCTGTATGAAATTATTCCTAAAAGGCTCTACTTGTCTTAATCAGATATGCGATTAGTAAGATAGAATAGGTATTACAAGGTACTTATAAAGCCAAAACCAGGGGAGATAGAAGAAGGGATGAGAAGGAGGTAATCAGCATTGTGCTTTAACTCAAATACTTAAGGCTTTAAAAATTTATAAGAAAAAACTATACTAAAAATATATAGTAGAAGCCCCCAAAAATGTCTCTGGTGAAAATTTTCACCAAGAAGCAAACTATTTCAAAGGACCTTACCTCAAGGGCATGCCATATAGTAACTGCAATAAGTACTTGTTCGTTGGTGAGAAAGAACTGGAAATATTGGTGACTTAGGGAATCATTAACTGTAAAATTGTGAGTCCCTTGATTGGGACGGGTATATCAGGCTAGTTCTAAAAGGGTTCTATTAAGGAAAACAAAGTTAAATAATGACCCTTTCAAAAGTTAGAATTTTAAAGCCATACCACTTACAGATAGGAAAAAAAATCACTTGAAACATGGTGTTCAAGTACAGCTCTATGGATACCCTGAACCACCAGGAAGATGCATAAATGGATCCTAAAGCAAATTAAGCCTGAAACATTGCTGGAGGTAAAAATGACAAAACTAAATGTGTCCTACTTCCAGACATATCATGAGAAGGCACTAGTGCTGGGAAAAATTAGAGGGCAGCATGAAAACAGGAAGACCAAATATGAGATGTACTGACTCTATAAAAGAAGCTATAGGCATGAGCTGAGCAGTGCTTTGAAGATAGGATACTGTGGACATCACCCATTTATAGCCAGGAGTCAGAGCTGATTAAATGGCACATAACAACAATGCAAAGGACCCACACCAGAGATTCTGAGTTAAATGGACTTGTAAGGAATGAAGTCAGCAATATCATTTCTATAATAGCCCAGGTGGTTAGATGTGTAACTGCAGTTGATGAAGACTGAGTAGAACCTCTGAGTATGAAAACTATCCATCCATCCATCCATCTATCCATCCATCCTTAGTTTCTGTGCTAAGTTCTAAGAATACAAAGGTTAATATGTCATGGTCTCTTAACTTTTCTCAAGGCTCTTATAGTAGATAGACAAGTAAGTAAACAGTTACAATGCAAAATAAAAATAAAAAGCTCTAATAAGAGAATGAATGCAGAGCTTCTCAAAGGAACTCCAGTTATTGATAACTAAATAAGTCTAGTAGGCAAGAGTATGTTGAGTTTTAGAGGAGGACTGGAGAAAATGCTTCTGAGTTATCTGGAGTTATAAGTAATTTACCCTATAAAGTTATTTTCTGAATTAATATACATCTCATTTTTCTATAGACGTGAGAGTAAGTCATGTATTTTCTGGTTTCCTACTTATACTATCATATGTTATCTTGTGTATATGTTTGCATATTCATAATATTTTATCCAAAATTAACCACTCTATTCTATCACTTGCACATCTCTCAGCTGTAATGGTCAATACTAATGATGAACTATTTTTAACTTTTTCTACAGTGAGTCATCAGACCCAGAACTGGTGACGTGAGATGGGATTCACATTCACACAGGAAGCATAGCTGCGGCCATATGGCTGCCTTCCCTCTCTCACTCATTCACTCACTCACTAACGTTTTGATAAGTACCTTGTATGAATTAAGCTCCAAAATATATGATTGAATGGGTCAATAAATAGAGATAGTTCTGTTCTATCTCGTTTTCTATAGTTCTACTCAGGAGAAATATAATTGTAATAAAATATAGCAAATTATGCCCTAGACACCACTATGTACAAAATGTATTGTGATAATGGAAGAGGCAGGGGCTGGTCGAGAGGAGACGTGGAAGATTACTTATAGAAGGTAAAATATGGTCGGTGCTTAGGGAATTAGCTGGAGTTTTTTAGACATGTTAAAGTGGGAACATAAAATAATACAATGTTTTCAGAGAAAACTCAGCATTTTAAAATGCCTGGGCACTCACAAGGATTATGTATGTAGAACTAGTAGGGATAGTGGTTACTAGGTAGTCTGGAATCAAATTTTTATGGCCTTATGTGTCAAGTTACGAAGTTTGAACTTTAGTCCTTGGGTACTAGGCAGTTAGTAGAGAATTCAGGAAGTATGAAAGGGAGCATAAAACGGAAGAGATCTGCTTTTCAGAAGAAGGCTCATTCACATACTTTCGAATTTCATTACTGGTAACTCTTTGGGAAAAATAACTCAAAGTGCCACAAAAAACAAATTATGTTGAGTCCATAACCCTCAGACACATAACATGATGACTATAGCCATGTATCTTTAAACATTTAGCTTAGTTTGAAATGCATACAAACTTCCTAATAGTTAGGGAGGCCATATTTAACAAATAAAAATACAAGATGTCTATGCAATATTTAGCTCTAATACAAAAATAGTTTACCTGAAATTCAAATTTACCTAAGCATCTGTGTTTTATCTGGGAATCCCTTCTTGAATTGCCAACTAGAATGTGATTTCTCCATATTTTCTTTCTTGTGTTTTATATAAGCACTTTAATTTTCAGCATATGGTCATGCTTTTCATTTTTTCTCAAGTTTTTAGCAGACCCCAAGGAAAATTACCTTGATTTCAATTACAGTGAAAATCATTATTGAAAAATGAGTCTTTCTCAGGCTTTTGTTCAAACTAAAAACCATTGCTTGCATTCTGCAAATTGCTTCATAATCTTTAGAGTTTTCTTCTATGTAAGCTTCAATCATATAGGTATGGACAAACAGCACTTCGGGGTGATCACTGATGACAGCAATGGTCACATCCACCCTCGTGTAGATTACTTAATATGTGCCAAGCATTGTTCTAAGTGTTTTATATTTAACATGACACCCTCTACATCACACCCTGTGAGCTAGTTACTGTTATCATAGCTGTTTCACAGGTGAGGGGATTGAGACATTGAAATTTAAAAAAAAAAAACATTTCCAGAGTCATACTGGTGGTAAAATGAGATTAAAACCCACATAATTTTTCTTAAGAATCTATGCTATCCACTTTACCACCACTATGAAAGATTTATACTCACTCTTAACCTTCATTTTACACTTGTTTTCAAGGTACCACCCTCTGCTGAGGGCAACACATATATAGGGTAATACATGGTCCCTGATCTCAAAATGCTTATAATATTTTACATGTATTAGCATTGTTGCTTTGGTACAGACTCTAGTCCTAAAATCTTACTCTGTAATACTTTTTTCCTTTATTTCACTTAGTAATTTTTCTCAAAACTTTAAGTGTTTTGGGCTTAATGGCCATCTGTTCACCTTTTATTCTTGAAATCTACAACTGCTTGTCTATTTAGAAATAGATTTCCTTGACTCTGACATTCCTTTATACACGCATTTTAATGCTACATTCAGATGAAAGGCATACACTTGTTTTGTTCCTTTATTGAAGGCACACATATACTTTTTATCTGTACAAGTAAAACTTTTATTTTTCAGGGATGACAATTCACATCATTTGAAAATCTTTATTTGGAAGATGGCATACACACAAGAAAATGCACAAAACGATAAAGTGAATTATCATTAAAGGGCAAGCTGGGTAATGGCCATGAGGTCAAACAGGAAATCACTGCCAGTACTCCAAAAGCCTGCATGTGACCCATCCATTCACAACATCCCCTCCAGCCTCACCCAGGTAACAGTCTCCTGCTCACAATGGCAGTCACACTCTCATACTTCGTATGGTTTATTAGTGGCATTACTTAAATATGCATTCTTAAGTATTAGTATTAATTCTTCCCTAGGTTTAAACTGTATAGCAAAAACAAAAAAAATCATTCAGCACATGCTCCATTGTATGTGGCTTCATTCACAAGGTTGTTGCAACCGGCTTCAGTGAATTCATTTTCACTGGTTTACAGCATGTCAGTGTAAAAGGTATCACAGTTCACTGTATTTTTCTACTGTTTTCCTAAAACATATGTTAATGTTTGGAAATTTGTTATGTTATTCTTTTTAAGATGAGAAGCAACAACTATATGTAGAGAGGACAGGATAACATTCATATTATCACTTTTTTATATCAAATATATTTTTGCTTCTAAATAAAAAGTAATTCTTGGGTTTTAAATATTTGTAAAGTATAATCTCTAGACATTACAAATTACTCTTTGGTGTATAAACTGTATATTTTACTTTGTTATAGTGCTGGTAAAAATATTAGATCAGAAATGTACAATACATGCCATGAATTAAAGGGAAGAAGAAAATAGTAGTCCCACATAGTTGAAATTTCTTTTTTTAATTATTCAGTATTATGATTTATTATATTATATGTATTTGTATTTTCTTTTTTTACCTACAATATGTGATTATGTGTTTTCCAAAAAAAGTTATTATTTTACTTACAAAATACATGCTGTGTAGCAAATTTCAATTAGGTAAATGAGGGAGGTCATATCCAAGTCTATACAAATCTATAACCCCTAGTTTAAGAAAATATAAAAGAGCTCATTTTAATATATCATGAATTAAGTTTTATTTGACAGATATAGAGAAATCACCTTAGCAGTTATAGCCAAAATGAAACATTTCCTGTGGCAGGCCCCAAAATTAAAACCCATATTTAGGTTTTTCTCTAGAAAAATGTATATGTATGCCAATTACCAAATTTGGCATTCAATGTTAGGGTGCTTAGGACCCCCTGAACCCTACCTGCTTCCCTTTCTGTTGATAATGGCTTTTGTGTGTTTGCTGGAAACAACAGAATTGGTCACTGTGCTTGTACATGTCTCAGTTCATAAGTAAACTGAATTTGTTCTAGGAGTGAAATGGCTGAGTAATTTTATATTTAGTGTTGTAGATAATACCAAAATGGTTTCTAATGTGATTTTACCAATTTTCACTCTATCAGCAATTTAATTAATAATATTTTTAAAGATACAAACTGCATGAAACTTGTAGGTAACCACTGATTTTATTTCATATACAAGTTGTAAGTAGAAGGGCTAAACACCAATATGTCTTTTTAAGATATTTTTGCCAAAAGAGGCTTTTAAAGGAATAGTTGCAAACTTTCAGTGCACCAGGTTGAATTATTTCTTTCTTGCAGGCAGTGCCACATTTAATAACAGGTGTGCCACAGTCAAGTTCTGTACATGCTGCAATAGGATTGCACTTAACTCTAGAGTTAATGTCTTAAATAACTCTGTGGACCAATTGTCACTCACAAATACATGTAGATTCAGATAATAAAATAATAATTCTTCCTGCTTCTACATTTTGGTATTTTTGAAATTTTGTATGTAAGCATAATTGAGTGATGACCAGGAATAATGGATTTTATACTTCTAAAGCTACTATCAGGATTAATTGAGGTAATTTATGGGAAAAATATCTTGTAAACTCTAAGGACTGTTAAAAAATTATCCACATTATTATAGCATGGGCTAATCCATATTCATATTGTTCTATAAAAAGCTTTTTGTTTATGCTGCTGCACAAAAATGTAGGTAAATTTTTAAAATATTTTTTAAAAATTATTTTATTGTATTTTTCCACTATCATTTATCCCCCTTGTACCTTCTTCCACCTCCACCCATCCCTCTACCCATCACTGCACTGTTGTTCTCAGCCACTAGTCCTTTTTCTTTTTATTGATTCCTCCACCTCCTAAGTGTCCCCTCCCCAGAGCTGTCAGCCTGCTCTCTATCTGTGAGTCTGTGTCTATTTTCCTTGTTAGTTCAGTTTGTTCATATGGGTGAAATCATATGATATTTGTCTTTTTTTGATTGGCTTATTTCACTTAACACAATGTTCTCCAGGTCCATCCATGCAGTCTCAAAGGGTAAAAGTTTCTCCTTCTTTTAAAGTTCAAATAGTATTTACTCCATTGTGTAAATAGTTGTTTTATTCACTTATCTACTGATGGGCACTTGGGCTGCTTTTAAATCTTGGTTATTATAAATAATGCTGCAATGGACATAGGGTTGATAATATTCTTTCAAATTAATGTTTTGGGTTTCTTTGGATAAATTCCCAGAATTAGAATCTGCAGGTCATAAGGCAGCTGCATTTTAAATTTTTTAATGTAACTCCATACTATTTTCCACAGTGACTGTACTAGTCTGCATTCCCACCAACAGTGCAAAAGCATTTCTCTCTCTTCACATCCTCACCAGCACTTTTTTGTTGATTTATTGGTGATAACCATTCTGACTGGTGTGAGGTGATATCTCATTGTGGTTTTAATTTGAATTTCTTTGATGATTAGTGACCTTGAGCATTTTTTTATATGTCTATTGGCCATCTGTATGTCCTCTTAGGAGAAATGTACTTTTTAATGAGATGTCTGTATACAGGTACTTCTACTTTGGAGGTTATTTTCAGAGTAAACATGAGAAAGATTCTTACAAATAATTTACAGGCAAGCAGCCTTGCCTTGGAAAAGCATGAAAGACAGTATTTATTCCCGTAACTGCAAGGCCTATGGGAATTTGATGCCCTGAATGGGGAAACTCAACAGATACTCTTGAATATATTTCATTCTAAAGTGGTTAACATTTACTATTTTAAAAAAACTGGAGCATCGAATCTCTTTATGTTTTGGCTGACTGATGTAAGACTGATAGACAATGACCGGTAAATATAGAGGATGCACTTTCTTAAGTTCATAGGCATTTTAGTTCCCATCAAGGTGAAAGAGCTGGGTAGTGCCACTCCTCTCAATTCCAGAATCTCATCAGCATCATTACAGGAGTTTTCCTGGATTCCTGGCAGAACTGGAAGCAACAGAAACCTTTGCCACACACAGGACCACCATGGGATAATCTGCTTCAAATAACCAACTCACTATTCAGGGCCAAAAAAGTACTGCTGACAAACCATTTCCATTCATATTTCATTTTTCACTCATATTAATTGTTACCTATGCCAAATGGGCATAGTTCCTTCATTAAAAGTGACAATATTGGCATTCAAGAGAATTTCTTCTTTTGGCCAAGACATAATACCAGGAATCTAATTTGCCCTCCTGCCTGAAAGAACCAAGTAAGTAAGTGAAACAGACAAGACATATGAGACAAGTTTTCGAGACACTGAATATTAGGAAAGAAAGGACAATAATAAACCAGGTGAGTCCTAAAATTGTTCAGGTTTACTGCTTTAAGAGGGATTCCAGACTGTGGCACAAAGAGGAAGAATCCAGGTAGAGCCTGGAAAACTCCCGGAGTTGATGAGAGCTGAGAGGAGAGGGTGACACAGAACGAGCCCACAGCCATCTGCACAGCCTGTCCTCAACGTTGGTGTGCCTGCTCCAGGATTGGGCAGAGTACAGATCAGCTCAGGCAAGTGAGGAAATTACTGGGGAAAGAAAGAACCATCTACATTCACTAGAGGGAGCAACATCTGGGCATCACACCAAGTCAGGAAAACTCCCTTCAGTTAGATTGGAAAATAAACTATTTCATGTGGCTTTGGGCAGAGGTCTCAGAAATCCCTTGCCTGCACAGTGAGGAATAATTAGTCCTGGACTACACACCTCATTGGTCCTGCCTAACAATCTCATCAGCAAGACCCAAAAGGATTAATCTGTTTTACAGTAACTTAACTGTGTAAGAGAACTAAGCTCAAGCAGATGTATAAGACTATAGACTATCTAGCACTCAAAAAGGTAAAATGCATGTCTGGAATCCAATGTAAATTAATGGGCGTGGAACAAAGCCAGAGAATACTACATATTAGATTAAGTAGACAAGGATATTAAAATGTTTATCATAACTGTGTTCCATCTATTAAAAACGTTAAGTAGAGACATAGAAAATATAAAAAGAGACCCAAATTGAATTTTTAAAGATGAAAACTATAATGTGTGAAATGAAAAAATATACTAGAAGGAAATTAAGCCAATTAGACATCACAAAAGAAAAGATCAATGAACTTTAAAGACATAATAGAAAAGAGAGAAGAAAATGAACATTAGTGAGTTGTGGAACACAAGTATAAACTGCCTGAAATAGAGGCAATTGCAGTTCCTGCAAAGAAGAAGGCAGAAAAACATTTGAATAGATAATGGCCCAATTTTTCCAAATATAATGCAAACTATAGCCACAGATCCAGGCAAGTTAACAAGTTCTCAGCACCAGGAATATGAAGAAAAGTGCACAAAGGCATGTCATGATTACTTTAAAAAATGTAAAAGTAATTCTGCAGATAAATGTAGTCATCAATAAACGGTTTAGAGCAAATAAATATCTATATTCAAAAAGGATTCACATGTAATACTATATACAAAACTAACTCAGAATAGATTGTAGAACTTAAAGTGGAAACTAGCAGTATAAAAATAAATTATAGGAGAAATTATGGGAGAAAATTTTTCTGGGCTCAGTTTAGACAAAGTTTTCTTAGCTACAACCTCAAAAGCATTACCATTAAAATTAATAAATTGTACTTTATCAAAATTATAAATTCTGCTCTTCAAAATCAATTTTAATAGAATAAAAAGTCAAGCCACAGACTAGAAGACTATATTTGCAAATAAAATATCTGATAATATACTTGTATCCAGAATGTATAAAGGATTATCAAAACACTGGGAAGAAAACAACCTACTCAAAAAAATCTAGACAAAAGATTTGCACACGTCACAAAAGAGGACATGTACATCAGATGACCAATATACACATGAAAAGATATTTGATGTCATCTGTCATTAGAAAAGTGCAAGTTAAAATAAATATATATATATATTATATATATTATATATATATATATATAAAATCACTAAACAACTATTACAATGGCTGAGGTAAAAAAAAAAAAAAAAACAACAACAAAAAACTCAACCATACCAAGTATTGAGGAGGAAGTGGATAAGCCAATCTCTCATAGACAGTCAGAATGTAAAATAATACAATCAATTTGGAAAATAACTTAAGTCTCTGAAATATTTAAACACCCCTTTACCATATAACCCAGACATCAAATTCCTAGGTATTTACAAAATAGAAACAAAGCATATGTCCATTCAAAGACTTGTGTGAGTCTCAGTACACCTTTATTTGTAGTAGTCCCAAATTGGAAACAACCAAAATATCCACAATCAGTGAATGGGTAAAAAAACTGTGGTATACCATTACAATTAATTACTAAATCACAAAAAAGAATGAACTAATGATATAACTAACAAGATAAAGGGATCTCAAAATAATTATGCTGAGTGAAAGAAACCTGACAAAATGAAACATATGTTCTGATTCTGTTTATATAAATTTCTAGAAATGCAAATGAATCTGTAGGGACAGAAAGCAGATCAGTGGTTTTCTGGAATGAAGTTGGTAGACAGAGGAGAGATTACAGGGGGCAGAATGAAACTCCTGTGGGCAATGAAAATGTTCAGTATTTTGGTTAAAATGTTAGTTTCATAGGTACATGCATATATCAAAATGTATCACACTGTATATTTTAAATGTGTATATTTTACTATGTAGTAATTATGCCTCAACAAAAATGGTAAAGAAAGTGATCGAGTCAACATTCTTCTTACAATTCACTTATCTGTCATCTGTATGTTTACAACCACACACACACAACCACGCACGCATGCATATGCTGTTCACATGGTGAAATACAATCACAGGCCCACAAAGTTAACCAGGAACACCAGCCTTCTTAAATTCACGGCAGAGAGGGCTTTTAAAAATACTTCAACCTCAAAGTGAAAACCATGCAGCCCAAGTGAAATGAGGCAGGTCTTATTGGAAAGACTGAGTAGTTTAATAAAACATACTAATAGAAGGAGCTGTACTCATAAAAATGACAAAAATACTAATTTTTTCACAGTAGTTCACCTCCTGCTTTGCAGGTTATTTCCATCATTCAGAAAAGGCTTTGCAGGAAGCCTTAAATGAAGACAAATGGGAAAAAATGTAACATAACTGCAAGATTTTCTATTGCTCATATATTTTTGGTTTCAGATTGGATTTATTTCTGATGTGGTTGACTATAACAAATCTGAAGATTATTAAACTGTAACTGGGGTTACTCATACCTTTCCTTATAGTTCTTATTTCCTGGTAATTTTTCTGAGGCTCATAAAGTATATTGATGTGTGTGCTTCCTGCACTCATAGCATCTATTTAAGTGACTAAAATTTTCATATAGGGATCATGAAATAATTTTCTCCAATTCTCTTTTCTCTTATATGAGATGTATGACTTTAAATATGTATATTTAAAGGAGAGTTTTATTATTAATTTCTTTTAATATGCATTAAAATAGAAATCTCAATTCCAATAATTACTTACCATGTAATTTCACATTATAAAAGTTAGCCTTCAGGGCAACAGTTTTCATCGTCTCCAATGGACCTGATTAAAATCTTTGGCTATTTTCATAACAAGAGCTTTAACAAATGGTCCTAATCTGTCGGAGAGGAATGGTTCTGATTAGGAAACTGTGTTGCAGTGTTATGGTATTATAAGATTAATGCTGAAAACAAGTTCAGTTCCTTTTAAAAATCCAATAACTTGTGAATTGACTTAATATCTGTAAATAGTAAGTATAAATTTAACCCCATCCACTTAATTTGGTTGTTTAATTTGGTCCTGAGTATAACAATTTGCGTTTATGCAGTAACTTCCCTACATTCATTAAACCTCTTCCTCTGTTTCAGAGGATAAAGGAAGGATTATGTGGTCTCAAATAAATGGACTGCAGATTTCTGAAGAAGTAACATTAATATTTTTCCAAGGTAGACTCCATCCACAGGTACTATAAGATATAAAATATTCCAGTGCAGTCTTCCAGAGATAAAGGATCAAGATCTATTGATGATTTATCTTATTAAAAGTGAATATGTTTTTGAAATAGAGCTCTATATAGGTACTACCATTAAACTATAGTAAATTTGTATATTAAAGAAATATTAATGGCAGAAAGAAGGTTGTAGGAACTAGACAAAGAACATACATGAATGACTTACATACATGGACAACAGTGTGGGAAGTGACTGTGGGAGTGGGGGATGGGATGAGCGGAGGAGAACAAAGGGGAAAAATTAAGACAACTGTAACAGAATAACAATAAAAAAACTTAATAAAATAGATAAATAAAAGAAATATAGAGGTTATTGTAATTGTGGATAGTTAAAATGATTGACATCTTAGTTTTATTTACTTGCTGTACATTATGACAGTGGAGGTACAATACTTTAACTTGTGGCTTTTATTTTGTTACTTATGTTACTGTTACAGAACACACAAGGGGGGCCTGGGACAATATACTATTATTGAAAGAAGGCCCTGGGTCCGTTATGTCCGCCGCCAGAGGAAAGACGTCTCTCAATGCCAGAGATTCGTGAAAAGGAGAGGAAATGTTTATTTAATGCTATACTAACTTAAAGTAATGACCTAATGTCTTCACCAAAATCCCAAAGTCCCTAAAAACACCCACAAACACACAGTCCTTCCTTCCTTCCCCCTTTGCCCAGTCCAGAGTACCGTATCTCAGGAAAGGAAATAGAAGTCCATGTCTTAGGTAGTCTTCTGGTTCTTCTCAGTTAGTACTCCCTGTCGACTGGGAGACCTCCCTGGGTTCCCGGCACCCTCAGCTGAGTTGCCGGGATCTCTGCTAAAACCAGGTGGTGGTTGCCCCTTCTAAAGCTGCGGGGGTCGCCACTCTGCCAGGCCGAGTGGTTCCCTCTCTCTGGGATGCAGGAGTCTCCACTCTGCTAAAGACGCGTGGTTCTCTCCCTCAGGGCTGCCGCGTGGCTCCCCTCCTCAAAGCAGCATGGTTCTCCTCCTCAGGACTGCCCATGCCAGAACTCGTATCCTTCCAGCTTTACTGGGCTGCCATCATGAGTCTGGGCAGGTGTAGCCCCATGTCCTGGAGCCAATCCTCTCTGAGCTCCCACGCAGGCGCTGTAACTCAGGGGACCCGTCCCCCCAGTTACATCTAGGTGGGGAAGGTACTTCTGGGTGGGGAAGTTACTTCTGTTCCCCTGTCTTAGAGCTGATCACAGCTACTTAACATATCTATGCAACCAGCCAAAGGCTATAGATATGTTAAATGACCAACCCAGAGGTTAGCTGCAAGGCTGTTGCTATGCAAAACAGCTCTCAATGGCCCTGCTTCATTTGTCCCTTCCCCCAACCCACACCCTGGGGTGAGGGATGGAGACATCTTAAAATCTCCTGGACACCTTAAGTTCTGGACCCCATTTCAAATGCCTATTTGGGCCCCCCGCCCTTGGATGCACCCTGTAACATTACCAGCAAACAACTCATTGCATTTCTTAAATGAGATTATGATCTCCAAAACTACTACCTCATTCTCTATGCCCTTCTGAATTGTTGTATAAGTATTTTAGTTCTTTTGATTATTTTTAAAACCTTAAACAATATATTTAAACTTGGTTTTTGCTCATCAGCTTTAGACATTAAGGCTATCCATTACCCTTCCAGTTTCTTTCCTACCTCTACAGCCCTACTTTACTGGCACCTGATATGGATATGATATTTATTTTTGCATCCTCTGAGTGTCAGTGTAGGGTGGTGGAATTAGGAGACAGAGGGTAGTCTCCATTGAGGTGTTCTGCTTTGAGCTAAAGGTCCTGCGAGGCATGGCTCCTGGATGAGGTTTGGGCTCAAGTCTGCTCTTTGTGATTATTCTGAAATCTAAGTTGAGGGCAGCAGCTACATTTTTCACCTCTCTGATGGTGACACCAAAACATCAAAAGAGCAAGTGAAACATGCAAGACCTCTTAAGGCTTAGGCTCAGAAGTAGTTCACTGTCATTTGCTTCATTCAATTGCACAAACCAAGTAATATCTCCAAACCCAAAGTTGAGGGGGTAAGATAGATATATTCCTCCTACACAGAAAGAATGTCAAAGTCATATGACAAATGGTATGGACAGAGGGAAGAATAAAAAACTGGGGCAATGATGCCATATGCATATTAATTTAATGTCTTGTATATAATTGCAAAAATTGGAAAATGAAGAGTATTTAACAGTACTGTGTTGGGAACCGCCCTGACTGGTATCAGAAGCTGAAACCCCCGCCTAGGCTAAGGCTAAGGGAATGCCCTTGGAACCGTAAGCCAGCAAGGAGAAAAAAGCTTATCTCCCTGGCAGGAATGCTGCTTCTGCTACTTTATTCATAACTGAACCCCAAAAAGCTTGGTCGGTTAGCCAAAGACAGGTAAGATTCCCCAAGGGGGGGAATGACCTAAGCCAGGCATGATCACTTTGGGAGGCCCTGCAAAAGAAGGACTTTGGGGGCTGCAGCAAAAGGGGGTGATGGACCTTCACTCCTCAGCTTTGACGTAGCCTGAGTTCTCACCGTCTGGGAGAAAATCTCCTTATCTCTTGGTTGCCTTAGTTCCCCTGCTCCACCTAAGCCTGAAACAATGACAGGGTGGTGCAGCTCTGTGCTGAAAAGGGTGGATTCCCAGGGTGATCAGGCCTAAGAAAGAACATGTAAATTACTGCGAAGCCTTCTTCGTTTAGAATGCTCTCAGTTGAATGAGAGGGGTCCAAGGAGGAAGTTAGTTTGTTCCTCAAAGTCTTACAGCTCTTTTACCCCGACTCAAAATAGACCCTCAGACTTCCTTGTTTTCTATGGTTCCTTACTCCCCCCTAATGAGTACTGTACTTTACCTGAATTATTATGCAAAATGAGCCCAATAAAAGCAGGTATGGATGGTAAATCAGCACGCTCCCCACTAGGGGGGGTGGCCATTTCATCCCTACTTCCCCACAAAAACTAGTTTGTCTCTGTGCATGTTTTTTTTCTCACATGTTTTTTGACGAGCCATCCACAGCGTTCTGTGATCACTGCTGGCCGGTGACCCATGCATCAGTACTGTGATTTTATAAATGCTATGCACTATGAAACCAAGTACAGATATTGTGGTTCAAATGAGCCACACTATGGAGGCAAAAATGAGCCACACTATGGAGGCTATTCTAGCAACACAGTCAAATGGACTTCCTATTAACATATTCTATCAATTGTTCAAAATCATATCACCTTCAGGTGTTTAGTATTTATAAGGAGTTTTTTTTTCTCTCTTATATTTTCCTGCACTATCTTGCTGTTTTTTGTAGGGGGGTTTTGCCAAAATAAGTATGAACTTATTCACCCTATGATCACAATCTTTCCATATTTTGACTGAAATGTATTCCCATGCTTCTTGAAGATGCTCTCCTGTCCTCTGATTAACTATTCTGACTTAGGCTGATTGCTTTGGAGGACTGGCACCAGCTACATCCTAGGATTTCTTTTCCTTTCTCCTCTGGATTATCCTATGCTTTCCTGGATCTTATGTTCCTTCTTTTTCATATCTTCTTTTCATTTGCCATAGAATCTCTTCAGGTAATTTTCATGAAAGGAGTAATAAAATATTTTGATCCTTTGCCTTAAAAATTGTCCCCACATTTGAATAAAATTTGGCTAATAACAGAGTCTAGGTTCAAATTCGTACATTGTCAGAAATGTAAAGGCACATTCTCCATTGACTTCAAATACACAGTTGCTGACTGTGAAGTATGAATCCAATATCACTTTTGCATTTTAGGTTACATTTAGGGTTCATTTTTTGCTTTTCTCAGCAGTTTTAGAATTTTCTCTATACTCAGATTTCATTAGAATTTTTCTGGATATATCTTGTTTTTTTGTTAATGGAGTTGATATTCATTAATTTATTTCAATATGAAGACTCACTTGGTATTACTTTCAATTTCTCTATTCTCCCTAGAGCTATAAAATAAGTCCTATGTTGAATTTCTTAAATTGATTATCCATGTTTGTAAAACATGTATCTCATGTTTTTGTTTATTATATTTTAATATAAGTTTTGGAAGATTTATTTGACTTTATTATCCTAGCACATTAAAAAATTCTCTGTCATATTTTTCATATCCATGCACCTTTTTACACAGTGACATATTGTTTTCATGAATTTCATATTTTCTTTATGTTTCTAATTAAGATGATTCAAAAAGGTCTCCTTGTTCCATGAATTATCCTCTTTTATGACAGTTATTCTATGTGTTCATTTTGGAACTTTTGTATTATGCTGTTGACTTCAAATGACTGGTGATCTTTGATTGCCTACTTTATGAAAAAAGTAGATTGATTATTTAATATGCTTAATGAGTCTTTTTATAAGTTTATTTTCACCAACGGTCTTCTCTGCTGCATGGAAAGACTGACTATAGACTTGACGTATGCAGAGCATAGGTAGGGAGCTGGCAGCACGGCTACCTTCACCTTGCAAAATAAGAAGGATTTTATTCAGTTATGCCCACTTCTACATTAGGAATCCCAAGCTTTCTCCAAGGAAACTGTTAAAGTGCTTAGACAGTTTAGCCTTGAAAACCACACTTTATATATAAGGGGATAGTGAAGGAAAAAGGCAGGCAACTGGCATTGCTGTTCTAACAAGTTCTTAATGAACCAACTTGATTTCTGTCTACTTATTTCTCTGTACCAACTGACTCCGAGCCTGGGTGCTTCCATCAGGAAAGCCTCCATTCAGACTATTCCAGGTCAGAGATGTAAGCTCTTAGTGTCCTTCTCTGTCAACACAATTCTTTCCCCTATTCTTTCATCTAGAAATGTCAAAATCACTGGGTGCTAATAGTCCCTTCTCATTATTTTAAGAGTATTAAAATATATTCTTCTTTTATTTATTTTATTTAACCTCTGTCACTTCAATGAGATTTGAGAATAAAGGTATAATAAATATGTGTGTTCAGTGTGCCATCTTGAAAGGCTAAATTTAAGTGATATATATATTTATATAATATAAAATTAGGTGAAAATATGGGAATGAAACAGGGACAATCCATTAGGGCATATTTTCCCAAACAATTGAACTAAACTCTTTACTACAAGATTGGTAATGAAGATGCTTTTAGGTCCGGGGGAGTCAGTCTTCTGCTGCAGCCCCTTGACTTAGGGATGGCCCTCTGGGGAAGGTAGCAGCTCCACACACACAACCATTTCTTTTGACTGTTCAGTAGAGTTGCAGGAGCACATATTCCCTGAGAGAGCACTGAGCCCAGTTCCAGAGACTGTTTAGGAAAGCTTCAGGAGAAGTTACTCCGTAAAAATCTAGCATCCACTAGATCAAATTTAACTTACATTATTTGAGACACCAGACCAAAGTACCATCACCTCAGGTCATAGGAAAAGAAAGAGAGAAGGAGAAGGAGTTAAGTACAATTGAACTTCCTCCTTCTCCAGTGTCATCAATATCAGAATTTTATGCCAGGAATTAATCTTGATCAATATTTTTTTTCTATAAGTCTCCTTAGAAGAAAAATAACAGATTCTTAATAAAGCTCTAAGAATAGTTATTTTACAATACCATTTTGATTCTACTAAGAAGCTGAAGAGTCTTTGGTAAGAATGTCTAAACAAACTTTTGGTCCTTTCTTTAAATATAATAGGAGATTTACTCATGTTATTAATCCTAATACAGTTGTACATGCACTCCAGATGCGAAACAAGGTGCCCAATAAACAACATTCAAACTACTATGAAGAATCAAGATAGAAAAGGGGGTCCTTGGGGGATGTGACACCCAAACTGTTCAAAATTCATGCAGCACACGCACAAACACAGTTTTTGGCATTATGTACTCGAACTCTGTTTTCAAATGTTCACATTCTGCATATGTCAACATAATTTTAAAATTACAAAATCTGGTGCTATATTTTTCCCAAATTCATTTCTTGGGAACTTTCCATTCTGCCCACATGATATAACTCAGTGTTTCTGGCAGCGACGGAGCCCCGAAATCTGAGGGATCTCTGTAAGGAATCTAGTGGGGGTGATGAATATTTTTGATTTTTCTGAATTCTTGTGGACAGAATGGTTTTTCCATTGAAAGTTCTTATGGAGATGTGTTGCGACTTAAAAATAATAGCAAATACAAAACTAAATGCATGTTACTAAATGCATAAATATTCAGAAAAGTTAATAAAATAAAATAATACTTCAGCCTTTGAATATTTCATATTTTGGTGACAAATAAAGTGAATGTTTTGAAAATTTTCCAGACCATGATAGCTAGATATATTACTGAACAAAGGAGCATTGCTATAATTAAGCAGCATGCTGCATATAATTAAAGTATTAAAATAGTATACAGACAAAACTGTTAGGCACAACAAGGCTTATTACATATGAGGAAACATTTTTAAATAATATATTTATAACACCAGATGTTCTAGTCTATAAAAGTAAAAATAAATTGAAATCTGATTGGTTTATAAATCTATCAATTATGTTGGACAGAGTCAAGTAACATTTTGATATTCTCATTTCTCTACTTTTATATAGCAATTCATAAAAACAGGTAACCTTAAGGGCTTTACCAATTTCCTTTTTAACTCTGAAAGTGAACAGTACTCTGATATTTTGAAGAATAATATCTGCACTGGAGGAAATGAAAGTGAATACTGGGAAAATAATTTACCCAATTCCCACTAGCAAACACAAAAATTCAGCTACATTCATACATATATAAATATGTTAGCTTTTTCTAAGAGACATGCCCTGAATTATGCTACAGAATAGAATACCTGGGAGAAAATAAGAACATTCAGAACATCAACATAGAAACACATCGATTACTAAAACATAGTTTTAAAGTGCTTCCAGCATATACAAGACACATTTACATTTCATAGTTATGTAGTACATGGTATACCTTATTACACAGTGAGTTTTGCATCTCTTTGCTATGTGTCCCTCAATTACATGGTAAAATTGGATAATAAAAAATGAAAGAGCACATACAAATAAAAATCTTTGGTATTATATCCAGACATCTTCTTATGTGTAGAAAAAAACTGTTACTTCAAAAAATATTTACAATAAATTTTCCATTTTCTTTAATAGGTTGTTTACCTTAATTTTTGTAACCTTTAGGTCAAGGAATTCAATTTTGTCATTCCAAGCTTTCAAATTTCAGTTTTCAGTTTCATTTTCAGAATATAAGGTATTGATCTAGTAATCATATTCTACTCCCCCAAATATATAGTTATTTTTCCACAAAACTCATTTATTATAAAACATTTCAAATTATCCCCTCTGGTGCCTATAACAAAGAAACAAACAGCTATAAAAATGTACATTTTTATTGTATTTTAATAATAATCCAGTTGCCTGTATATACACAGCCAAGTGGAAACATTTTAGCCACAGGCATCTCCAGAGCCACTTTCTGCCACCCTGAAATACAAATTATTGGTAGAAACTTCCATTAACAAAAAATGTTAAAAGGCAACTAACTATCCATTAAAAATGAACAGTGCACTTATGAGTAAGCTCATCCTAAATCACTGTATGAAAGCCAAAGAGTAGACATTGTCATAGTATTTTTCCTTGGACTGCATAAATCTCTCTTATTAAAGTTTTATATTATTTCTATAATCCTAAACAATTTTCAAATTTATAGGGAAAATGGTGCCTTTTGGTTTAGTTGGAAGCAGAGAATGGGTACCATATAAATAATAAGACATTCATTGTTTTTGTTGCTCTTACAAGTTCAAGCTTACATGAGTTACTTTTTTGTAAGTATATTTTTTCTTTAAAAAATTCTAATACTCTTTCCAGAGGTGCCCAATCTTTTGGCATCTCTGGGCCACACTGGAAGAAGAGGGGTTATCTTGGGCCACACATTAAATACATTATAACACATAATCACAAAAACTCTCAAAATGTTTTAAGTAAACTTATGATTTTGTGTTGGGCCATATTCACAGCCATCCTGGGACACATGTGGTCCATGGGCCACACACAGGATGGATACTCCTGAGGGTCTTTTCTAACCATAGTCTCAAAGCCCTGGAGTGGTATGCATTCCCAATGTACGTATAATTGTTTTCACACTACATACAAATATTACTAAATCAATATATTATATATACAGGGTGGAGAAAGTAGGTTTACAATGGTATGCGAAACACAAAGTTTATTCTTGTATTATTATTTACTGTATTATTTTCCACACACAAAAAACTGTAAGCCTACTTCTACTCTACCCTGTATTATAACATATAAACTATTTTTAAATGAGAAAAGTTGCAATAAACATTTTTAAAGTATCTTCCTAATTGTGATGGCTGCCTTCCACATACCATTAATATCTGAAAATATGGTATTCACTCTTGGTGAATTCCTCATTAATAATGGTGGATCTAAAGATATATCATATATCATGTTGATCAATTTGTGGTGATAATGTCCTGTTAGATATGATTAGTTTGGCACTACTTAAGTTCACAATGTTTTGTGCTTGGCTCAAAATAGAAGAAACTTTAGTTGCCATTTTCTTCTCTTATTGCATTACTTGCAATTTCCTCAATCTCACATTTCTCTGCAGATTTTTTTAAGTCAATTGTGTATTTGGTGAGGCTAATGTAACTAAAAATGATAACATAAGGTGCCACAGTATGCTGGGAATGGCTAAAGTATTCTTATTCCTTTGCTCTCATTAACTTCTTGCCCTTGGAGAGGGTTGATGGAAGGGGAAGTCCAGAGGGAAGTCTCCAATGTGAGAAACTCAAGGCAAGGGACCTTTCTGGCGGTGAGCAAGGAAAGAGCTGGGAAGGGAGTTCGGCTCATAGCTTCTCTCTCATTCCAGCACATCCTCCACTCTCGAATTGCATTTTGACTTCTTATTATCAGAGTAAATGAGATGCAAGTTTTCAATGATGTTTATTTAGGAGGAAATGTGGCATTGGTGATCCCTGGAAGTGCTGGATGTACAATTATGGGTGCATTCTCTCCTGGGTCAGCTTTGTCTTTTTTATTTCCAGGCACCTCATCCATGGAATTCCTTGTCTCCAACTGCCGTCTCTGGTAAGTCACTACGCTCTGCCTTCTGGTTCCCCATGAACCACCATACTTTGAGCCAGAGAACTTCTCTAGACTTTCTTCTTAGACTCGATCTCTCTTACAATGACACAGCTGCTTGGCTTTGGGTCACATCTGACCTTTAGGAAACATGACACATATTCTTTCTCTGCCATATTCTGGAAATGCAGCCTATTTTTCAAATAATCCCTCGCCTGCTTTGTATCAGGTGGGGACCACGTCAGTCACAGCCTGACGACCTCCCAGGCAGGTGTGAAAATCACCGTTTTGTATGTAATTGAAAATAAGAAGGCATTACAAATAATAAAAGGAAATCTTAGTGTTTTATTTCTTTTTGATCTCCTGTAGTCTCTTTTTCCTTACTGAGGTACTTAACATCAATCATGCTTTTCAAACAGAAATATTTGGGGGAAAGAAGAGAGTCTGCTTTTAAAATCCACCAAGGCTCTTAAGTTTTATACTTGAAAACACTTTAAAAATAAAAGTTGGGCAACAATTTTAAACCTCAAGGAGTGACTCTATTTTCATATAATCAAATCAAATCATGTCCAAAGTTCATGAAAAAGAAAAAATGACCAGGAGGTTTATTTTAAATATATTCTCTGAAGCATTTGAGAATGGCAGGCCATAAACTACAGCAGAAAGATAGCCAGAAATAAATATTTTTCTTCAATTCAATGTCTCTAGAGGAGAAAGTAAAAGACTATGTTTTCAGATAAAAGTGTCATTTACATTCTTACTTGACTATATGCAAAGATAAATTGACATAAGTTATTTTACTTTTAACTTTGAAATATCAATTAAAAAATAGAGCTCATTATAAGTTAAATTATCCCCAGGGAAATAAGGGAATTTCAGGTTTGTTTAGTTTTTTGATGTATAAGATCATCAACACAGTACTATACTAAATACCTTAGATGATTTTATAAATTAAAAAATAATTGATAATCCAGGAACTTAATTAAGCGAGCTTAAAAGATTAACCAGTTTTTGTAGAGATAACAACTAGCCACCCTGAGTCAGTTCATCTAGTACATAATTTAGGGTAATGTTGGTAGTAACATATTAACATGGACATTGTCATCTTTTTTAGAAAAATACACATGGAAAGTTTTTTTTTTAAGTATGTGTAGAATCACAGATATACAACAATGTTCATTCTAAATGAAAACACAGAAATCATTCTAGAAAACGCTAGCCATGTTGTCACCAAAATGATACCTTATTCAATTTTAAGTGGAATACATTGTTTACTCTATTTAAATTAGGTGAACCATTTATACACAGCTCCATAGAGATCTGAGTAATTGCTTGCCTGTGAAAAAGGCTGACTTGTAGTTCTGGAGCTGATCATAAGGGATTCAGCTTTACTGCTGTGCGTGCTGCACTATGCTTTGCTGTTCTCATTACATGTGCAGAGCCAATTGGAAAGAATTTGAAATAATTATTTACTTTTAACATATATCCTGCTTATTTTACAAAGCTGTTAAACAGCTTGCAGTAAAATCCCTACTTTTTAAGATAGTTGAAAATAAAAAAAAAATATCCAAAACCATATTGGAGAGTGGGAGCAATAGGAACCTAGAATAGAATACTTACTGAATGTGAACATTGTTTTTCTGTGTCAGACAAGCAAAATAGCTTTTACAGGTCCCAGTATCCAATAACATTAGAACATCTTTGTACCTCCAGAAAGGACACCTGTGCTTCCCTGAATTTATATGAAATATATAAATCACACAGATAATACAAAAAATTCATTCACCTGCGTGACTACACCTTGCTAGATATAAGGAATAAATTGGTATACAAAACAGACACATTAAAATAAAATAAAAAAAGCCCTGGCTGGTGTGGCTCAGTGGACTGAGCACCAGCCTGCGAACCAGAGGGTTGTCAGTTCGGTTCCCAGTCAGGGCGCATGCCTGGGTTGCAGGCCAGGTCCCTGGTAGGGAGTGTGCAAGAGGCAACTACACAATGATGCTTCTTTCCCTCTCTCTAAAAACAAACAAAACAAAACAAAACAAAAAACAAAACAAAACCAGACACACGAATAGGGCAAGCCCTGCTATTTGCCCTGCTAAATGGGGCAAGTAACCTCGGCAGACCTGGTGCAAGAGACAAAACTGCAATGACCTCTGCTGTAGTTCACCATGGTTTTCTCTAGGTTTCTCTATTGGTTGTCAAACATAAGCAAGTGTTTGCTGAACTCTTACTGGTCATTCACTTATTCATTATTTACCAAATATATTTGAATATCTGCTAAGTACAAGGCATAGTTTCAGGTTAGCATGACTCAGGTGGAAGTTATCTTTAAGCTACCTGTAGTGATGAGAAATACCCAAATAAATGCAAAGCAGGGTACAGAGAAAGAAGAAATAGTAGTACGGGAGGTAGAAAGTAGGGGGTTTTCTTGCTTGAGGAAGGCGGGGGCTCATGGAAGTGCTCCTGGAGGGTCCCGGCCTGGTGTGATGGCTGAGCGAGTAATAGGGGACACAACAGCAGCACAAAGCACCATCAAGGAATATTGCCCTGGCTGGTGTGGCTCAGTGGATTGAGTGCCAGTCTGCAAACCAAAAGGGTTGCCAGATCAATTCTCCATCAGGGCACATGCCTGGGTTGCCAGCCAGGTACCCCATTTGGGGGCTTACGAGAGGCAATCACACATTGATGTTTCTCTCTCTCTCTTTCTCCTGTCCTTCTCCTCCCTTTAAAAAAATAAATAAGTAAAATATATTTTTTAAAAGGAATGTGAAGGAGGATGGCAAGCAGCTAACTTAGGTAAAGTATTTGGTATATAAAGGGGAATGTAAAAATAAAGTAGGAAAGTTAGGTCAGGTCCAGGCTTTGGCAAGCAATCAGGTTCAGCTTGCAGTGCTGCTGCCTTTAACTGTGCCTCTTGCGATGCAAGGCCAGCAAAGGAAACAGACAACTAGACTCCTGCCCTTACAAAATTCATAATCTAATATGTACAAGACAAGGCAGATGCAAGAACTCTGCATTCAGTTATTCACATGTACTTTTCTCCTACCAGATGATGTACAGAGTTCTATAAGAAAGCAACCCTACAACTGGCACAGTTATGGGAAAGTCACATATTCAGAGCCATCTGATCTGTGACAGAATCATCTTCTACTGTGCTTACCTTTCACATGAGACTACAGGTTCTAGGGACCCAGTTCTCCCACAAAGGTAACTCTTGTGTTGCAGTCTTCTCTGAGAGCTGCTGGCTCCTGCCTCACAATATTACTCTTGAAGTATCCACTGCTTGGGCTGCGTGCATGCAGCTCATGAAGGACCTCAGTTTTCTCGAAAGCAACAAATCATAAAGCATACACAAGTGGGAACAGGCAGCAGACAATGGACCATGCTGGTAAGAAGGTATATTTAGAAAGGCAACTTTAAGAAAAACTGTGCTGATGGGAAACCACAAATAGCATCAGAGTCTAGTAGAAAAAGTGACAAGTGGCTTCCTAAATGATCTTGATGCAAAACATCACTCATCACTCCTTTATCTCTCAAACAAAGAAGCCACCACAGGAAGTGTGACATTAACACAATCACTATTTCTAGATAAAATTATAAGTGCTGAATCAATGCTTCCAAACAGGAGGCAGTATGGACATCCCTCTGTATGTGTACTTGCATTAAAATGTGCATATGTACAGACAGAAAAATCCCTGAATTAATCTTCAACCTCACCCCACCCTTGCCTCCAACATATTTACCATTCATTTGGCAATAACTCTCTACCTCACTTTGTTTACATTTGTCCTCTCCTTTGTGTCAAGATTAACTTCTCCATCTGATCGTATGAGGTCACTTTCACTGCCCTCTCTTCCAGGCAATAGAATTCAACAATATGAAAGAAGTTTTAAAATCATCTAACAATTATTTGTCTGTCTTTTTTTATAAAATGCCAAGCTTCCCAGGAATTTCAATAGCTAATGAAGACTGTTAATTTCCAAAAGGAAAAAAAAATGTACAATGTTCTCAAACTTATTTTGCCATAGGAGTCTTCTTTGACAAAGCAGTAGTTTTACCCACACTAATTTCATAAGCTATTGACAGCATACGGTGTTTCCTAGAGGCTTTTGTTGGCTTGTTTTTGTCTTTCATAGAGCCCAGCATCATGGAAGATGCAGCCTAGTAGATGATACCCTAATGGGTTAATTTGTTAACAGACTAGTGGTTGAGTTATTCACTTATTTATCTAATAGAAAATTATTGAGCACCTACTAGGAGTTTTTTTTAGGTATAGAGTATTGAGCAAAAACAAAAAAATCAAGTTTTTGCTCTTAGGAAGCTTACTTTCTCAAGGAGAGAATGACAACAATATATACAGGTCAGGTAGTTAGGAGTATTAAAAATAATAAAGGAGAGCAAAAGAATGGAGAGTCAAGAGATGGTGGAGAAAGGGTTTACAAAATTACATTTTACCTGAGGGAGTTGGAGAAGGGCACTCTGGAGAATTATCACTTGTTCAAAGATGTAACAAAAAAGAATGAGAGAGATAACCTTGAGGCTTTCTAGGAAGAGGCCAGGTAAGTGAACACAGGCAGAGGTCCCAGACTGGATGCGGGCTTGGCACGTTTGGAGAACGAGGAGGACACTGTGGCCACAGCAGATTCAGGAGGACGGAGCAGGGCTGGGGCTAAGGTAGGGAAGGGCTGGACACAGAATGTGCCAGGCTCGGTTTGTCCACTATAAAACCCTGGAATCTACTTCAAGTGAAATAGGGAATCATGGAGGGCTTCGTACACAGAATGACAATATCATTTGTGTTTATTTTCATTCCTTTTTTATTGTTGTTCAAGTAGAGTTGTCTCCATTCCCACCCCACTCCCACTCTCCCCCATACAACCCACCAACACCCACCCTCAATCCTAACCCGAGTTGGCTTTGTCCATGCGTCCTCTATACATGTTCCTTGACAGATCACTCTGGCTGCTATTCTGAAAATAGACTAGGGACAAGTGTAAAGGCAGCACAAAAATGTTTATGGCCCTAGTGTAATTCACTTCAAATTATTGTTCATATTGGAACATTATTCAGCTTCTTCCAAGTCCTTGTGACCCCTTCAATCCAAGCCCAATCATTAAGAGCATGTCATACTGGATAGTAGTGTCTTTAGGAAGAATTGGAGGCATAAGAGATGATCAGAATCTAGATATAGTCTTTGAGCAATCAAAGAGCATAGAGGAATACAGGAAACACGGGAACACAGGAAACTCTTCTATGAAGTTTTATAGGAAAGCAGACCGCTAAAATAATAGCTCTCTGTCTCCCTCTTCCTTCATCTCTTCCTCCCTCTCCCCCTACTTATTGAGAAGGTACATACTCTTAATTACAAAACTTTGCTTTTTAAGACATCTAGTGTTCCACCCTTTTTGATGCAAAATTAGCTCAGATAAAATGAGTATTTATTTTAGTTTTATTTTGGTACCAATTTATTCTACCATTATTAGACAAAAAAAGTATTTTGCAAATCAGTCATAGAAGTAATAGTGATATTTTAGGATGTACAGAACTTCTAATTGTATATTCCACAACATATGTTAAATTGCTTGAGAATGAACAACATGGATCTAAAATTGGGCATAGGGCATAGTTATTTCTATTTTACCCATGAAAAAACCTAGGCTTACATAATTATTAGTTCAAGTTCATATGTCTTATTAATAGCACAGAGGAATTGAAGTTTGGGTCTCTTCTACCTTTCTGTTCTCAACCCATTTCATGTATTTATTTGTTCTAAATAAAGTGTACTTATTTAATCTAGAAACAGACAGGTAGTTCATTTACCCCTAAAACAGCCCTTTCATGTTTGGGGAGAAAATTATCTTAGAAATGTTCTAGTTTAAGATATATCTTATAAAATGATTAAAACTTCTTGAATATCTAAAGATAATTTATTTCCAAAGTATATTGACTTAAATTTCTCTAAACTTACAGACTATGTCATGATCGCAAAATCAATTAGGAATCGTGTGAACAAAATCAATCAAGTTATATTCTAAAAGCTGCTGTTAGTAAATAGCTACTCAATGCAATTGTGATTTCCAGATGTCCCATTAAAATATAAATGTTCTATTTTATAGTCATTATTATATGTTAATATATAATTATAATAGTTTTGATTTATCTATTACTTCTATTATAATGTTTTCTTTAAAATATATTGTATTTTAGTATTAAGACTCAGCCAGTGTAAAAGATAAAGCTACAGAATATATCTAAAGATATCCAGTCTTGTGGCTCTTTCAAAAATATCAAAATTTGAAAATATAGTATCTTAAGTAACATAATATACATTTAAGGTATTGATTGTATATGTATATATGTATTTGTGTATAAATTATGCATTTTTATTTAAAGTTCTAGATTTTATCCTAATGATGATGTTAAAAGCAGGAAACAAAAATCAATAACAAAGCATACTAGAAATTATAATAATATATTATACTGCCCAGGACTATGACAAGAATTTTTAAAAATTATAATGCTAAATAAAACTCATTAACAAAAAAAGTATATATGGTCCTAGTATGATTCACACCAACCAGTTTCCAAATCTGAACATTGTTCAGCTTCTTCCAAGTACTCATGACCACCTCACTCCAAGCCACCGACATCTCCCAGCTGGTCTCAGGTGTTCCCTTCTTACCCTTAACAGAGCCTATTCTTCACCATTGTCAAAGTCATTGCCCAAACAGAAGTTAGTCCATGTCCTGTCCACCCTCCAAAGATGTCCCCTACAACTACAGTAAAATTAAAAGTCCTCTCTATGGGTTACAGCACCCTACGTCATCTGTTCCTTGACTGCTGCTCAGGTCTGCTTTTGGCCCCTTCTCCTCTGTTCACCATGCTCTAAGCACACCCCTCTTAGGACTCTAAGCTTGCTGCTGTATCTGGTTACCAGGCTGGCCCCCTGCCTTCATTCACGTCTCTGCTCAGGGAGACATGATAGGAGAAAAGTTCTTTGGCCATGCTCTAAAACGGCACTAAAATAACTCGGCTGCAAGTCTATTCTTACAACATATAGTGGTACTTGACATTACTTGTTATTATGTATTGCTACTAAGTTACCTTTTTAAATTTAATTATATATTGAGATAATTGTAGGTTGTTATGCAGGTTCTAAATAATAGATATCCATGTACACTTTACCCAGTTACCCTCAATACTTAACATTTTGCAAAACAGAGATATAAAGCACAACTAAAATGTTGATATTATAACCCATCAATCTCCCTAGTTTTACTTCTACTTGCTAGTGTGAATGTAAGTGATTCTATATAATTTGATCACACCTCTAGGTTTGTGCCAATACACCAAACCATGCCAACACCACAAGGATACCTTATGCTGTCTGTCCAAACCACACTCACCTCTATCTCCTCACCCTCAACACTTGCACACCACTACCCTGTGCTCCATTTCAGAAACTTTGTCATTTCAAAAATATTATATAGTTACAATTATCTAGTATATATCTTCTTGAGATTAGCTTTTCATACTCAGTTTAATTTTTTGGAGATATTTCCTTCCTTTGTGTTGCTGAGTCATGACATTTCCACAGTAGATATATATGTATAAGTGTGTATGTATATGTGTATATGTGTGTGTGTATACATACACATGGAGGACATCTGAGTTGGAGGACATCTGAGTCCATTCTAGCTTTGGGCTATTACAAATACAATTGCTATGAACATCCACATATAGATTTTGGCATGAACTTGAGTTTCATTTCTCTGGAATAAATGCCCAGGAGTGCAATTGCTGGGCTGTATAGGAAATGTGTGGTTGTTTTTATTATCTCTTTTCCCTATTAGAATGGAAGTCCTATTATATCAGGAACTTGGTTGCCTTGGTTCAGTGCTGTATCCCAATGTCCAGAACAGTACTTGGCACAGAGTCAGATATTAGCATATACTACTTGTTGGATAGTGCACTTCAGAGCCTTGTGGAGGTATATGCCCAGGTGCATAGGTGCTACTGTTTATATAACTGATTGTGGTGAAATGAATCTGCAGAGAGTCTCCCTGGAAGAGACAGTAAATATGAGGATAAGAGGTGTGGCCACAGCCCCTGTCCTACAACCTCCCTGAGGTGTCAGTGTGAGCCCTGAGAAAAAGAGCTCTTAGGGCAGGAAGCATGAAGGCTAAGAAGTAAAAGACTGTGAGGGCTCTCTGGAAAAAGTCACATGGTTTTCCAGTCCCAAAAAATACAGTACAGTCCAAAGTCCTTAAAATGGCTCAACTTGTCCAGATGTCCCCTTGGATGATGTGCAGCCTCACTTCCCTGGGCAGCCACCAGCAGAAGGCAGAGTAGCCTGTGCCTCAGCCATGTGTTCAAGGGGGGACCAGCAGCAGAGCCAGGAGCTCGTATTCGTTTCTAAACAGTGTAGCAGCCTGGTAACACAGTGAGCGAGCTCTCACAGAATATTTGTCCAATGTGTAAATTAAGTGAATTATTTGCTCACGGGACTGGAGAGGACTTCAGGGGAGAATGAGGTTCTATAGAGGCAAATAGTATGGAACAGGCAGCTATAGCAACAGGAATTTGGAAATCTGTGCTAAGCTCACCACAAGCTGGGAGAACTGGGAAATTTGGATTACATGTAACAGTTTTTAAAGTCTGTATTTGTGGTACAATCTCTATTGCTGGAGAGGTCCCTTATAAAATCTCAGATGAATCAGTTCCAGAAAGTTAGTCTTACTGGTTTAAATACACCACCTTTATGAGTATAACCTTCTGGTACAATTTGTTTAACACATTTCTGTTCAGAGTTTAGATTTCCCTGACAATCAGATTTCTTTTAATTAGTAATGGGGAAAAAAGAAGTTTTAACTGATATTCAAATAGCAATTTTCAAATATTTTGAGTTTGTGAATATGAGTATTTCATTGCAAAAGTCACAAACAGCCTGTATTTGAACATTGTCTCTGTGTAAATATCCATTACATACTTCTGCCAGGACAGCGTTCCTCCTGAGACGTCTACAAAGAATAAAAACAAGAAAATAAAAATGCCGTGGAACTCTGGCTGCTGAAGATAGATTAATGAATATATATTTTAAGAATAGTAAGTTAATATCTTCCTGGCCTGATTCGTTCAATTGGTTAAGGTTTCTTGATGTAAGATGGTTTCTATTGTAGTAAGCAAAGCTCGAATAACAGAATTCAGTAAGGTTGAGATTACATTTGTGATCTGAAGCTTGGTTTCTCTTTGGGTATTTCTCTGCTTAATTTCTTTAAGGCATAGTAATTCTTCACAGTATGGTTCTAGAACACAGACTCCCAGCCTTGGCTGCACATTAGAATCATCTGGGGAGGTTTTAAAGCTCCTAATGCCTAGACCATACACCAGATCAATTAAATAAGAATCTCTGGGGTGCGAGGCAAGCATCAGTATTTTTCATAGGTCCCCAGTTGCTTCTAATGTGCAGCCAAGGCAGAGAACCAGTGTTCTAGAATCATTATTGTAAGATTCACTAAGGTACTTGTTAACAGTCAGAAGTGGGTTCAAAATTAAATCTATTAAATTGGAATATCTGTGAATGAGCAAGAAGGGTCTGAATATTCATGTGTAATGACAGATGATTTATATGTACACCAAGTTTAAGAACCTTTAGCTTGTAGAGGGAGCTATAAGGGAGCTATCATTGATGTGCAAAAATATCAGTGAATAGCAAAATTTGAAATCTCAGTCCATAGTCAGCAAACCTTTTGAGGCTGGAGATGAGTCTATTGTGAAAGTTTTAGAGTTCTTTATACTTAACCCATGCAAGTGACATGTAAGTTTTCAGTGTCAGTGATGACTCCAGTTGAAGTTTTTGAAGTGAATACTTTATTAGGGCAAATTCATCCTCTAGTGGAAAAGCTAAAATAAAGAGGACATCAAGCAAAAATTAAAAAGAGTAATTAAAAAATAGTGATTAACTATTAGAATTAATGATGTTAAGAGAGGAATTCTTTTTTTAAAAGATTTTATTTATTTATTTTAGAGAGGGGAGGGAGCTAGAAAGAGAGAGAGAGAGAAACATCAATGTGCAGTTGCTGGGGGCTGTGGCCTGAAACCCAGGCATGTGCCCTGACTGGAAATCTAACCTGCGACACTTTGGTTCACAGCCCGTGCTCAATCCACTGAGCTATGCCAGCCAGGGCCAAGAGAGGAATTCTTATAGAAAAGTATAAGACTCTAAATGGAGCTTCCCACTCAATTTTTATTCTAAAAAAATACAATTAAAATGTTTCTCATGGAAGGGAAAAATTAAGAACCAATAGCAATTCCAAATATGTTTTTAAAATATTAATCCATTGTGCATAGGAATACAAGGAAAAGGATTGTTAATTCCAATTTCTAGAATATAATGCAATGTAAAGTTCTCAGGGTTTGTTGAATTGAATTGAATTGAATTGAATTATTGTGTGAGAAAATTGAAGCACAGAATTATTCAACACTAAATGACTCTCCATCAAGTGATCCAAATAGAATGACATCAAAAACACAGGTGTAATTCCGAATTATTCCCCTAACAGCATGCTTCTGCCAGTATAATTTGGAAATCAAAGGTCATTCATTAAGCTAGTAGTCCTCAAGCTTGGTGCCTCAAAGGATCATGTAGATGCTTTTAACTATACCTAGGGTACCGAATATTGATTCAATAGGGCTGAAGTAGGACCAGATTCCATATGTTTAACACGTACCACCAACCAGAGAAAACATGTAATTGCCAAATATGTAATTAATCCAATTAGCAGTGACTTTCAAAACAGCAAATCTCACTAACTCTGAAAAAAGTGGAACATGTAAATTACAAAAATAAAACGACTCATGGCCCCAATAAATATTTGTTGAATGTACGAATCCATTAATCAATAGTACAAAAGGAACACTAAGCTGTTCTATAATAGTTATCAAAATAAACAAAGAAGAGTGTTTTAGATTCTGTATTTTCCTGGCCAACTTTCTCAGTGGACAAAGGGACTAGAAAGCATATTATCTTTAGCTAATCTGATACAATGGACACTTTCTTTTTTTTCTTTCAGGGCTTGGTGGGCACTTAGAATAGTTCTCTTTCCTCAAAGAATAGAAACCAAGAAAATAGGCTCTTTTTTTTTAGGATTTTATTTATTTATTTTTAGAGTGGGAAGGGAGCTAGAAAGAGAGAGAGAGAGAAACACCAATGTGCAGTTGCTGGGGGTCATGGCCTGCAACCCAGACATGTGCCCTGACTGGGAATTGAACTTGCGACACTTTGGTTCGCAGCCTGTGCTCAATCCACTGAGCTACACCAGCCAGGCCTTGAAAATATGCTCTTAAAAAGAATTGAAGATCACAGAACTGTTTGTAGGTGAGGAAGAATGCACAGAATGCCATCCCCAGTAAGAGAAGCAAAGAGTTCTGGTATTAAAGAAATGGTCCTTTTCTAAGGCCTTAGATTTGTTACTAGGCAACAAATAAAATATAATTACTTCTAGCCAGCCCCAAATGTGGCTTCTAACAGAAAACTGATTGCTTAAAATGCCTTTGAAAATTTAAACTCTAAACAATTTTGGTGTTTATTTCATTTGTTATCTTAACATCTTATAATTATACTCACCTACACACAAACATACACATACATGTATATACGAGGTCTGTCCAGAAGGTATCCAGCCATGTAATATGAAAAGTAGAGATATTTATTAAAGAAGATATAAGATACAAGAAACATTGTATCTAATGTCTATGATGCCTCAGTCCCCTTCAAAGTAGGCACTTCAGGACTTCACATAGTTCTCCCAATTGACATCAGCTGCCCTATCATATTTTTCTGAATCTCATCAACAGTATGAAATCTCTTCCCTTTCAAAGGTGATTTTAATTTTGGGAAAAGCCAGAAATTTCAAGGTGACAAATCTGAACTGTAGTGGGGCTGAGTAATGTGGGTGATTTGATGTTTCACAAAAAAACTGCATGAGATGTGCTGTATGAATGAGTGCATTGATGTGATGAAGCTGCCAGTCACCAGTTGCCCATAGCTGTGGCCTTCTGAATCACTTGAATAGTTTCCACAGAGGAATGTTCAAGCTTAACACAAAATATGATGCAGATCTGTTGCTCTACTCAGTCATTTTGAATGTGATGGCCACACAGTACATATGCTCACTCTATGATGTGTACTACCCCCACTGACTAGTACAGTGAAGTCGTCATTGTTCACACATATGCATTCCAGTCCACTCTCCTTGGCTGCCAGGCTATAGCAATGTCACAGAAACTGTTCTCATTAACAATTGCTGGACTTTTTCTGGTTAGACCTCATACATGCCTATGTGTGTACATAGGTTTCACATCATTGTATGGCATTTTAAGAACATGTATAATTTGGCAATTCTATATAAAAACTACTGCTAGTTATTATTAGTCTTATAAAGTTATAATTTCATGCTATTTTCATTACCACAAAAATATATATGTACTGGTTAAAAATCCAAAACACTGACAAAAATGTTATTGAAAATATAGAACAACAGGAACTCTCATTCATTGTTAATAAGTGTACGAAATGGCACAGCCACTCTGAAAGGCAGTTTGGCAGTTTCCTACAAAACTGAATGTACTCTTACCAAATGATCCAGCCATCACACTTCTAGATATTTGTACAAATGAGTTGACAACTGAGGTCTACACAAAACCTGCACATGAATATTCATAGTAACTTTACTCATAGTTGCCCCAAATGGAAGCAATTAAATCTTCTTCAATAGGTGAACAAATAAATGAACTATGGTATATCCATAATATAAAATATTATACAGCTTTTTCAAAAAGAGCTATCAAGTCACAAAAAGACATGGAAGAACCTTAAATGCATATGACTAAGTGAAAGAAGTTAGTTGGGAAAAGTCTACGTACTATATGATTCCAGTTTCATGGTGTAGGATCCCAACTATGTGATATTCTCTAAAAGTAAAACTATAGAGATAGTCAGAAAAGCATCAGTGGTTGCCCAGTGGGTGGGGAGTGGGAGAGAAGGGATGGACAGGTGGAGGATTTAGGTCCGTGACACCATTCTGTATGAAGTTATAGTGGATATGTGTGTGATATTATATATTTTTCAAGAACCAAAGAACTATACAACATAAATAGTGAACTCAAATATAAACTATGACCTTTAATAATAATGCATTAATGTTGTTTTATTGATTGTAACAAATATACCATTTTAATGAGATGTTAATAGAGCAAATAAAGTAGGGGGTGAATTATGTGGGAATTCTCTGTTCAATGTTTCTTAAAACCAAAAAATGTTCTAAAAACTAATATTTACTATTTTTTGAAAAGCATAGTGAGTAATATTAATGCTGGTACTGAAAACTTTTTAAAAATTTGTAACATATTGACAAAATAATTATTAAACTATATTAAGTATGTGTTGAATATTTGTTATTCTGTATTATGAAACTTAAAGTTCTTTATCTATACTTCAAAAGATATATAATTCACATTCTGTCATATGGAATGTGACAGCTCCCCCACACATAAATGCCAGAAGCACTTTAAAAAGTTCTTTTCCCAAGAGAAATGTTTTGTTATATTTGCTTAGCTCTCACTTTCATTGATTTTTCAATACATTTTTGATTTGCAAAATCCACAATAAATATTTTAGCTATAATTACTGTTATGAAACTGAACACAAAAGTTGCTACATTAGTCTATGAGATGATTACTTTTAGCCACCAAAAGCCCTGGACCTCTGGACAGTATTTCTCAAATTTTAAAATGCATGGATGTCGACAGGGGATCACTTTGGTTAGTTTGAGGTGGCACCTGATAATTTTCATTTCTAACAAGCTTCCAGGCAATGCTGATGCATAGCCACACCTTGAGCAACAAAGCTTTAGAGCATGTTCATGGCATAAAAATATTACCACTGGGATAAACAAACCCAAATATCTAGCAGTTCTTGCAAAGGATTAAAAGAGCTACTTTTGTCCTGGCTGATGTAGCTCAGTGGACTGAGCATCGGTCTGTGAACCAAAGGATTGCTAGTTTGATTCCAGGTCAGGGCACATGCCTGGGTTGAGGGCCAGGCCTCCAGTAGGGGGCACATGCAGGGCAACCACACATTGATGTTCCTTTCCCTCTCTTTCTCCTTCCTTTTCTCTCTCTCTCAAAAGTAAATAAATAAACAAATCTTAAAAAAGCAAGAGGTACTTTTGTTTTCCCCCACCTAGAAAAGCTCTCAGGGCTGCCAGCACTTCTAAATCTGCCTTTCCAATATATAATCCTTTTCAATTTCATCTATAAAGTGGAAGGCTTGTTAACCTTTTTACAGTAAGCGAGCCACCCATTTAGTTATAATACCCTCTTCACCTGTGTGAAACAAAGATAATCCATTTCTAGTTTAATTCCTCCATTTATATGTCTTCAATTGAAGAAAGGTCATTTGACTGGCTCAAGGTCACTTATCCAATAACTGTAAAGGTCAGGTCTCAAATCCAGGTCTCTGATTCGAAATTCAGTTCTTTCTCTCCGTTCTCTGTGGCTTCTAATAGTGACGCACTTTAGAGGACAGGGACAACAAAATCTCAGTTCTGAATTGATGTGCTCAGCTTAGGGCTTTCTAATGCAATTCCTACCATAGGTTTAAGGTTTTGTTGGGGACCAGCTGCTATTAATGGGGAGGGTTTCTTTGCTCTTTAAAATAAGCCTTGAAATTCAACACAATTATTTGTATTAATGAGCTTATTTGAGTATGGTGTAAGCTATGAGAGCAAAGATTTGGATTTCTATCGTGTGTGGAGAATGGGGACAAGAATGATTTGTTCTATTTCTCCAAACCTGATCATTCTGTTGAAAGAACTCACAGTCAGCCAATATGTGGGAGTCAGCCTCACTTACACTGGGAAAAACACATGAGGACCTGATGTCTTCTAGGCTACTAAAGATAACTGAAACTGAACATTTCTTCACAACATGAAGAAAACAAAACCCAGAGATGTAAAAACAATTTCATGTTGTTATGCAGGTATTATTATTAGCTGGAACTTAGGTTTGGAGTTTCTTGGCCTCTGGGTTAAGGGCCAACCCCAACTTCACACTGACATCAGCAGTAGGATGGGATGAAAGGGCTAGTAAATATGCAATATTTAAGTGGCATTAGGGTCTACACATGCTTTCCAGATGCTGTCTTCTTAAGAATTCCTGACAGTAAGAATCTGCCTTTGTGTATGTTTACCCTCTCCCTTCTGAGATCCTATAGCACAGGAAAGAGAAAGTTAGGATGATATGACCCTTAAGTGCAATTCCTGACTCTGAACCCTGGGCAACCAGCCATTCTGAAAATTTTGTTCCCATTTCAAGGGGGAATTCCTCTGCATGCGTGCGCGTGCACTGCATGCTAGCTACTCTGAATGGAGGAGCTCAAGTTGGGTAGCTAGGCTGTTTCCCTCTGGGCACTGTTGACACACTGTGTATTTTTGTTAATAAGTAAGTTAGTACCACTGTCTTCATGGGATAGAGTGAATGCAGACCAAATGAAAGGCAACCAGGATTCTGGGCTCCCATCTCCGTCTTTCTGGGGATATGTTGAGGTATTCATGTATGAAGGCTGAACAGTGATGCTACAATATGGAAGAATCAGCCTTAGCAGCTAAAGACCCAAGCTGAGAAAATCAGCAGCCTTGCAGTTCCTCATTGGTGATCTGAGCTTAGAGACAATTACAAATGCCAAATGTGAGGAACACAAGTGCTCTTTGTCCTTTAACAGACTTCTACAGGAATTCCATAATCTCCTAGCAATGACAAGTCTTCAGAAAAGTATGAAATGCCTCAAAGTCTCCGAGCCAGGAAACATAATGTATTTTTTACCGGTGTTTGGAAATCTGGCTCTGGCTGAGATATCCAGCTTTGGCATACTCCTTCCTGATATCATGGTCTTAATTACCACTATTCAGGACTCCAATCCTCCTACATCCCACCATGTGCCATCCACTCTCCTGTTCTCCACCCTCTGATCAACACCCTATCCCTCCATCAAGACTCAACAAGTTGCGGCCTCTGTAAGAACCTACCCTGACAGCTTATAGTTCAGTGTGGCCTTTCTGCTTGCTGAAAGCTTATAGAAGTTAAAGACCCACGCACTCACTTGGCATTTATGTTGAGCTTTACTTCTGAGAAGAAATCATCACAAGTGGAAATATTTCATTTAACTTCCCAGGATAAATAAGAATGGGGATAAAAAAGAGAAGTGCAAATACCACATTTGTTGAACTTTCAAAGATTTTCATGCTAAAAATACCAATACATTAAGAAGGAGGAAACTGGCTTCTACATAGGGTGGTGGGGGTGTTTTCCTTTCTGGGTATCATGTCTGAACTTAGTCCACAGGATTATATCTGGAAAGATTGAAGAATGTAGCTTCAGGGCAAGTATGAAAGAAAGAGACAGGTATCAGTTTAATATAAAGAGCAACATTTTGCAAGTGTGGCTAAACACTAATAGAAAGGACAGCAAAAGATGGATAGCTCCCTGCCACATGGGGGGCTGGCAGTCCAAGAGACCTTGGCTGGAAAGTGGTGTATTCATGTGAGAGAAGCAGCCCACCGCCGGAGCTCTTTGCTCAAAGATGCTATTATTCTACTACAAACAAGAATGATAATGGCTTGTACACTTTGCAATCAATAAGAATGAAAGCACAATGACCGTGGATAACTTACTGTGCTGACAGTGAATCCCATTAAATCCTCGGGGACATTTACAAACATAGCCTATGAATGTGTCCCCTCGATACGCTTCACTTATTTCACAGGTTCCTCCATTATGGCACGGATTAGGAATGCAGGGACCTGAAAGACAGAAGAAAAATATCACTGCATAATGCGTATGCTTTAAAATAGACATTGGGTCAACATTTTGCTATTAACTATTTCATAGAGAAGTGGTACAGGAAATATACTGGCTGTGTGGGATCTGGAGAGGAATGGGTTTGAATCCTAGTTTAACCACTTCCTAGCCATGTGGTCTTAAAGGACTTACTTAACCTCTCTGCACCTCTGTATCACCTTCTGTTATGTATCAATACTACCAGAATCTACTGTAAAGAGTAATAATACAGATTTTAAAAAGTCATAATATAAAATACTGGGAGCAGTGCCTGACACATACTAGGCATGCCAAGAAATATCAGCACTATGAATTGTTATTAAGATTTTCAGATTTTAAAATATATTTTGCATGTTTATAAACATGCAATACTGAGTGGCAATTTCTGCAGTTACGAACACTGGGGAGGCTTGTGTCCCACTGGTGAAAGAACAAACCCATGAATGACTGTAACCATGTAAGTCCGGTGACACAGATAGCTGTTGTGGTGAGTCACACTGAAGAACCATAACTTTTGCTGATCTACACGAAGTAGCTTGTCAAAAGTGGGAAATATAGAGAAGACGGTCTAATCATCATTTTTAAGCCTTAAGAAAGTTAAGTTCACCAGAGTGACTGGTGCCTGTGATATAAGTGTGGTGCTCAGTTTCTTGTAGACTGAGCAATCACCCACCAGCACTGTGGGGGTGTAGAGCTGGCCAGTCCACCCTGACCTGGGCCTCTTCTAATGCACATTCTTTGTTCTGGATATCCTTTTAGTGTGGCTGAGGTTTTCTCAAATGGCATGGCAATCTGAGGCTTTTCATATGCACTCTTTCTTCCATTCTTTTCCCCCTCAGGGGCGAAAGGCTTGTGTCACAGCCTGAAGGGTCATCCCACTTACTTTTGCTCCCTCCCCTTTGTCCATCACAAGCATTTCCCAATAAATCTTTTGCACCTTTAATTCTGTCTTACAGTTGGCTGTTTGGAAGGTGTGAATTGACTCAAGGCTGAATCCAGAATGGACATTGTGAAGAAGGGAAAAGACAAGTTTAAGAAAGAAAAGGCTCAAATATCACACTGGGCAATGAAGACAGGCCAAGGAAAATATATAGTGTGCTCTGATTTTGTCATTTTTTAATTGGAGAGAGTAAAACAACTTTGTTAGTCAAAGAGAAATCGCTAAAAAGAAAGTTAAGATGTATATATTAGAAAAAGAAAGCAGGAGTAATTAAACCAAGTGTCTGACTTTGTATGAAGGGATAAATTCCAGAGTCCTGGAGGAAGATTAGTTAAGAAAAAGAGCAATGGTTTCAGCAGAGATGCAAGGGAATGTGAAAAGGTTGGGCACAAGAAGAGTGATAACCTCAAGCAGCTGGGGGTGCTCGACTAGGCAAGGCTATTGGGCAAGGGCAATAGTGAATGGTACTCAAGCACGGGTCAAAGCCATTTAAAGACTTATGGAAAGAAAAGGATCATATGGTATTTGTCCCTCACTGCCTGGCTTATTTCACTTAGCATAGTGCTCTCCAGTTCCATCCCTGCTGTCATTCCTCCCTTCTCTCTGCTGTGTAGTATTCCATTGTATAAATGTACCACAATTTTTTTGATCCACTTATTTACTGATGGGCACTTAGGAGGGACAAATACCATATGATCTCACCTTTAACTGGAACATAATCAACAAAAGAAAAAAAGCAAACAAAATATAACCAGAGATACTGAAATTAAGAACTATCTGAGAGTAACCAGAAGGGAGGGGGGAAGGCATAAAGCGGGGAAGGGTTTTCAGGAACTACTAAAAAGGACACATGGGCAAAAACCAAGGGTGAGGGTGGAAGCAAGGGAGGGAGGTGAGTTTGGCTAGGGTAGGGGGGAGAGGGGGAGGAATGTAGATAACTGTAATCGAACAGCAATAAAATTTAAAAAAAGAAAAGGAAATTCACCATCGTCATTTTGAGTAGTGCCATAGGATGTCAAGGACAGGAACCATTTAGGGGCCAGGCAACACTGTCTTCTTGCATTGAGGCAATAACTTATACTCTATTTATTTCTCCAACAGCTATCTTTGATACTTGGTGTTTTTCTGTTTAAAATTTTGTGAAATTTAACATTTGAAGAACTGAATAAAGATACGTGTAAAATAAGAAACAATGTGGCAACTCAATAGTGTCTGGATTTTCATTTCTTGATAAGGCTGACTTTAAAAAGTGAACAGAAATCCATGCATCTGTGATTTTCCTCCAGATTTCTCCATACCAATACATTTACTTAATAGGCAGTGTTGTGCTGTACAGTATATGTCAATCAAACAAACCAACTCCTGCCCTTGAGGTGATACATTGCCAACAACTGAGACAAGAGGAAGGTGCATAACCAATGATCAGTTTTGTGGCAATATGAATCATTCTCTTCTATTGTTAAGACATTGGACATGTTTTATTTTCAATTACATATTACATGTTGTACATTATATATATAGTAGAATATATATACACACACATATATAATAGGTTTAATCAGAAAACCTGATCTAAATACAAATTCCATAGATAGATTTTAAAAATAGTAAATCGTGTGGCTATTTATATTAAAAATAGTTCTTAAGGTAGATTGTGGTAATAAATATTGCCTTCAAAGTTTTTGAAATTGTTTTCCTCCATATCATTCATAATGCTTCATGTTAAACATTTTGAAAACAGCAAACTAATATATTATGTACCCACCTCAATACACTTCTGGGCATGTAATCAAAGATTCAGGGATTTTTTTTTTTTTGTCTCTAGTAGATAAATTATCTCCACAAAAAAAGTGATGCAAAATGTGCTAAAAAACATAACTCTCCTCTATCTTTCTCAATTCCTACTTCCTTCATCCTTTCAAATGAATTAGCATTTGATGATGCCTTACAATCTACAAATTCTTTTCACTTAAATAATCTAATTTATTCCTCACAGTAACCCCATGAGGTAGTTGTCTTTACTGTTCTCTTTTATAATTAAAAAAAAAAAACTAAAGGTCAGAAGGACTTAATAGTGGTTCTCAAATAAACATCTATGAGTGATGCATTTAGCTCTCAAACTAAGATTCTGTAGTTCTAAAACAGACATTCCTTAGAGAATCAACTAATTAGGTAGAAAGAATAAAATAAAAGGATATTAGAGTTTTCATTCATCTGTTCACTTCAAAATAAGAAAAATACATGACTTATTTTTTTTATTAACTGGAAATGAAAACTGTAGATAAACTGCTAAAGAAAAAATAAATCTAAACAATTATGGTCAAAAGATTCCATATATCAACAAATATGGGGTCCTGGAGATACATACTCTAATCTTTCAATTTTACCAATGAGAAAACAAAGCCTAATAAGAATCTAGTGATTTCCCTCCCAAAAAAGAACAGCTACAATGAGGAAAATTGGGTTTAAGGAATTGTATCTCAGAGGAAAAATGTTATTAAAACCCAAAATGATTAAGTTATTCCTGACCCCTCAAGAGAGTGATATAATTTATATGAGAAATAAATATCTTTTCCATTCTCCCTTCCACAGAGTTGGGTGAGAGAAGAATTAAGGAAAAAAAAACTGAACTAATAAGACCTCTGCCAGTTCTTAAAAGCAGTTATAGCTGTGATTCCAAGGAAGGTGATTTATTAAAGTCACTTTGAAGAAGGGGTGAATGTGATCTTGGGATAGATGACACTGTTGACTGAAGCCTACAGCATCTTTGGAAAAGTAGAACTTGCCTAAAAGTTGAGGATGAGTCTGCATAATAAAGGGGAGAGCTTTATTGGGAATGGATGGGGAAGCCCAGGAGAGAAGACCCTAAAAGCAGAGCTGGAAGTAAACTTTAGGAGGAGAGGGGGTCAGGCAGTGTGTTTTGCGGTTGTAATACATCAAGAAAAGTAGCTAGTAAGAAATCATGATGTCTACATTTCAAGCTGACATTGTTTGCACAGCTATTATGCTAACTGTTCTGCTGGAGTGTCCAAATCTACACTCAAGTCTGTTAGACACAGACCTGTGTGTGGCATTCAGAGAAAGTGCTATGCTATTCCCCTGGCTCATCCTGGCAGAAGGAAAGGTGTTACAGCACATGACACTAAGGCATTCAAGAACCCATGGCTACAGGAACCTGAAGCCAGAGCTGAAAGGACCATCTAAAGTCCTTGACACTATAGATATTTCCTGAGGGCATAGGTGAAGCCTGTCCAGCAATCCGGGTGCTGTCTCCAGGTTTCCCAAAGGATGTGAGTTAGGGAGCTGGAGCTCATTTCATTTACACCCCAAAGGACATCATGACCTCAGCTGACATGACACCTGGGTCTCAGAAAAAAGATTACCTATTACAGACATTGTGACTGCTGAATTTTTCTTACCCAAAAATATTTGGTGGTTTTCATTTACAGGGTGAGGAGGAGGAGAGGCACATGGAACAAGGATTTAATGTCTGGAGTGCCTCGAATGCTAGGCAACATGAAATATATATAGTATTCTTTATAATGCTCTGTACGAATGTATCTTTTTAAAAATATATCTTTGTTTTCAAGGAAAAAATACAGCCTTGCTCAGAGAAGTTAAGTAACACGTCTAACTGGAAAATCTAAGATTTTAACACAATCTGCCCGACTGCAAATCTACGTGCTTCCCATTAAAACTCATTGCTTGCCATGTTGAAAATCTGTGTATTTATTTATATGTTAGTCTTGACAGATGCAAACAGAATTAGCATGAGTTCACTGAGCATATTCCTGTAAATAATACAGTACTCCAAAGACTTCCTAAGTGGAAATATTTCAGAGCATTTTCAGCAAGGGGTCAAGGTGTATTAGGTGTCATGAATATAGATAGGCGCTGCCTTGCTAATAGTGCTCTAGTTCAGTTATGTTTAAAATTAACTGTCAAACATGAGTATTTCCCCAATATTATTGTGTAATAGCATGTTTTTATATACATAGAGTGTTGCTTATACTGTGAGGACAGAGAGAAATAAACCCCGTCCGACATGCAGCCTTTTTTTTTCTTTTCTTGTTTTTGTCCCGGTACTTGGACTGTGGGCTGATATTACATGCCTTCACTCTTAGAGTACTCATGGTAGAGTGTTAAAATTAGTGGTTACATGTTGCTTTCCCCCATTACATGGTAAATTTCCTATAGGGAGATTCATGGTCAGCACACAGTAGGTGTGTGATACATTTTGAATAAGCAAGTGTAAGGAAATAAAGAGTTATAATCATTATATCTTTTGTCTAAACCACATTCAAGTTCAGGTTTCTAAGCTGTATCTGTTGATTTTTCACTCAGTAATGAATTAGGATACTTTTTGTAACTTTCCTGTAAGCTTTCTGTAAGCTTTCAAGATTCAAGTCCTTAAAATTTATAATTCAGTTCCAATGTTTTTCTCCCTGATACACTTTAAGCTTCGAGAGTATTACATCTGTAATAGCATTACAGCAGTAAATAACAGGTCATTGGAATGTGCACTTTTGCATAAGAATACATGTCTCATAACTCTTTGGCAAATATATAATCAAGAAAAACACAATATTGCTTGCCCCCATTAATTGTGTCTTAATCTCCTAATTTAACAATTCCAGTTTAAATAAAGACATTCACTTAATAGCACTAGCAACATGAAACAATCAGAATGCAAGTTTGTATAACATAAAGATAACATAATAAATCTAGCCCAAGGTTTCCCCTCACAAAATTTACTTGGCATACAGAAAGGTTTTTTATGTTAAACTGAAACATTTAAGACACATACCAGTGCTCAGGTTTCTCTTTCCAAGTGATAAGTGGGCTAATTACATGAGAACTGAAGATCTTAGGAAATTCTTACTAGTTTTTGTCTTCCCCCCACCTAATAATCTCCATTTTGATACTGAAGGTATTATTCTAAGGTTTTGGCACACTGATAGGTAATAATCACATACAACATATACTGTTGGTTGTATTTCGAATGTAGCAGAGAAACTGACCCTGACCCTGTTCAACATAGCAGTTGTTTTTGTTTTCTTTCTCAGTTCAGGTTAAATATCATTTATTCATTAGGCCCCTATTATGTGCTGAACACTCTGCTAGTAATGTGTGATAAATGATTTAAATGGAATTAAGCTGTCAGCAGCTGGAAAAGCAAGCTTACAATACAAGGAAATACTTAGTTATCCAGTTTATGTATCTCATTTTTAAAGGTAATTCAAATGGCTACCCTTTACTGTGAATATACTATGCACAGAATTAACATACATTTTTTGTTCATGTAATGATTTCTGGAAATTTAGTTCTAGAATTTCATTAGTTAAAATATTAGTAAATGATTGTAATGTGGCTACATTCTTAACTTTTGCAAGCAAAACTTTGGTGTATTTGGGGCAGCTCATGTCTTTTCTGTAACATGTCAGCATATCCATATATGAAACATAGATGGTTTTGAAAATGATGCAATAGCACTGTGAGATTTGAAAACAAGTGTTAACAACCACTTAGAGCTTGTAAAAACAGAAAATATGACAGACAATGGCAATTTCAATTACTTTCCATTTCAAAAGTCTCTTTTTAATAGTTTGCTTTCTTTTGGTATTACAGGTATGCAAAAGAAATCTACCGAGTAGTGATTCTGAGCTTCAGTTCTAATTAGTATTCATAAAAGTCCAATTATCTGATTAGACTACACTTGGTAATATCACTCTCAACATTGAAAGTATAAGTGGACTTTCAAGATACAAGAGGCTTCAGGGTGTTTTAAAATCGATAATGCTGTAATACTTTTGTAGGTGATCTTTAAGTAGCTCCTCACACAATGGGGACAGCACATGATCAATATTAATGAACAACTGAATTCGACAGCATGCTTCCCAGGTATTTTTATGCAGGTTCATATAAGTATGTCAACAAGATTAATTACTCACAAAAGCGACAGATCTATACAGTTTACTGCTATTCTGCATCTCTTCTCATTATTCCAGCAGCAGAGAACTGAAGTTGTTCCCATATAGGTAATACAGTTAGCTTTTCACATATTTAGAGACTATGTTCCAACTCATGAATTCTTTATAGTGTGTATTATAAGGAAGAAAATAGGTTAAGACTCTCCTGCGAGTATGGGTACACGGACTTGGTCAATGGTACAGACTGTGCCCACAAAAACAGTGGTAGTTAGATATTAAAAATGAATGTACAATATTATGTAATAAGGACATGCCGAAGAGGCAATTGTGAGAGCTGGTTTTAGTTGTTCTAACAGTACAGTGAAATAAAAATAGTTGTGACCTGAAAGTTCACCCCAGGTACTGGTCTTAAGGTTACATTAAAGTTCTCATATTATAGTGATGGTTTTATATTTAATAAGTTTCAAGCATTTTGGTGATTGTCATTTTGAACCAAAGCTATTCTATTTTAAAACCAGTTGGGAAAAAAAGAAATTATTTTGGGAACATTCATAGGATTGATGCTTTCAAACCAGTTTTTACCCAGGTCCTTCCTCCTCCTCTCCCTCCTCCCCTCCCTCCTCTTTCTCCTCCTCCTCCTCTTATTCTTTCTCCTCCCCTCTACATTTTTTCTCCCTTTAAAATGTAAAGGGCAAATTCAACCATTTGAGGGGAAAAATGTCTATGCTTATTTAGTATACATATAGAAGAAGGTAAACTATCAATATAGATTTAAAACATTTAATTTTGGAAAAAAATCAGCAAATTTGACAAATTATTCTTTGAATGTAAAAATATGAGAATAGAATATGAAATTGAAACCTGAGGTTAAACAGAGATCATTTTAATACCTACCCATAAATGTTCTACTCAAGAATTAAGACCAGACTCTCTACATAACGGACTGCAGAATGGCACTGAGATGAGGAGAGGCTAAAGAGGTGTTTTAGAATTCCTGCATTAGTTTTCCCAGGCTGCTATAATAAATCGCCATGAACTTGGTGGCTTCAAGCAACAAAAATGTATTCTCTCACAGGTCTGGAGGCCTAAAATCTGAAGTCAAGGTGTCCTAAGAGCCACCCTCCCTCTGAAGGTTCTGGGGAAAAACCTTTCATGGTATCTTCAAGCTTCTGGTGGTTAGTAGCCTTCCCTAGCTTGTACCATCATAACTCCAATCTCTGCCTCCATCCTCACATATCTTCTTTCCTGTATTTCTCCTTTCCTTGTAAGCAAACCAGAGATTGGATAAGTCTCAGCCTTACCCATAAAATGATTTAATCCCAAGATCTTTAATTATTTGCCTTTGGAAAGCTCTTATGATGGGCTGAATTGTGTTTTCCCCAAATTCATATGTTGAAGCCTTAACCCCCAGTACTTCAAAATATGACTCTATTTGGAGGCAGGGCATTTAAAAAGGTAATTAAGGTAATGAGGCCATCTGAATGGGCCCTTAAGAAAATACAATTTCTCTTATAAGAAAAGGAAATTTGGATGTGACAAAAGAGGCACCAGTGATGTGCACACACAGAAGAAAGGCCATGTGAGGACAAAACAAAAAGTTGGCTATCCACTGCCCAAAGAGAAAGGGCTCAGGAGAAACCATCTGTCTACATGTTGATACCCTGGCTGTGATATTTTGTTATGGCAGCTTTGGAAAACTAATACTTATGTCCAGATAAGGTCACATTCTGAGGTTTCTTATAGACATGAATTTTGGAGAAGTACTATTCAAACCACTATAGTCCCCAAGTAGTTGTTTTCTTATAACAATGGAGTTCATTAAGGAAAGCAGAGCCCTCATTTATTGTTGATTGACTGACAGAGCACTCATATGTATCAACAATTATGCCTCAGACTAGTCACTTCAAACTAATTTCACTTGGCTCTCATCACAGAGAGTGGTAAATACATTTTCATGGAAAATATATGTAGAGTAAACGGAGGCAGTCTGGCTCCCTCACCCAGATGTCTGGGAACTAAGTAAGACAGGTTGTGTTTTCACAGCCTTGAGACTGGGCCTGATAAAATGTTCCCATAACATTGAGTGGGCTTGCATGTGCAGAACCTCACTGTTATACAACGTATTGTGGCACTCTGCCGGCTTCGTCTGTATTTAGTATATAAGAGAATTAGGGCCTTCCTGCTGGGGGACAGGTGCCATCAGAGACATGCAGTGACATGCAGGGGGACCTTACAGTGTGTGTGGCTTGCCCACAGTTGAATAAAGGCATTACAAGCACCCTCATGGCTCTGTGAATTTTCTTCTGTTTGCTCGAAACTGTATAGCCTTAAGTGGTAGTGAGAGTGTGTGCATGTGTGTGTGTGTGTGTGTGTGGTTTTTATATATAGTCTTTACGTATATAAATATATATAGTCTTTATATATATATATATATATATATATATATATATATATATATATAAAGCCTTGAAGATCAGAGAGCATTTTAAATTTAAAACAATGCCTAGGAAGAGTGCCAAACAGACTACTTAAGTGGCACCCTGGATGATCGGGCACTGTTCCATAAAAGGAAATGTGAAGAAAGAACATAGATTTCTTGGGATTAATTTTTATTCACTTAAAACTTTTGTTTAGAGTTGGGCTGTCGATGGCAGTATGTTATTTAGGTAAACAGCCAACATTGGGAGAAAGTCTTCATATGGATCATTTCTATGAACACACATAATCGTTTTGGTTGCATTAGCTGGTATGTTTTCTTTTCCCAATAAATAAATGGATTATTAAACATTAGGATAACCTAATATAACAACAGGATCTATCATTTTTCAAAGTGACAAGTAATGCTATAGCTGAGTCTTATCATGGAGCGCAGTCTCCCAATCTCTGCCGTGGCCATTCATCTCGCTCACCACTGCCAAAACAAGCTTCCTAAACCACTATGTGCGTAATGGAAATGTTCAGCTCTAAATGTTTTATTACCCAAATGGCAATCTGTCTCATTACTCTGCAGTTACAATGCATACACATTTTGTTAACCCTCCAGAACATGCTGTCTATTCTGGGGCATCTTTTAGCTAATTGATGGTATTTGTTGACAGAGTGATTGTGGGGTATCATTGTCAACAGGGCACTACGTGGTGAACACAAGACAAAGACAGTCTTTCCCTTTTAGTTTTTCTAAGACAAAGGAAATTAAATCTGATATAATATGTCTATGTGCATCAAGGATAGTTATGAAAGACCTTGTGGAAATTAATAAATGTCATATGAAACTACGTAATTATTTATTGTTGAAATTAGTAGTATAAGGCCCATGTGCATCTTGAAATCTTAGGTAAATGGGCCTAACACTCCCAAAATTTAAAAAATGTGGATATCAAAAATATAAGTTATCATGATAATCAGTATCATACTTTCATTTTTGCAAATGGCCACTAAAATAAGAGTAATGACTTCCCTGTGAAACTTCAGAAATCATAAATACAATTTAAATTGATAAAACAGACATTTAATAATTTTTTAATCAATCTGTGAAAAAAGTCTCTATGTGCTTCTAGTAATTATAGGAAGCCAGCTCTGGTTACCTACATAACAATTTCTCTCTAACTCCTCAAAAAGCCCTCTTTAATCAGGGAACTGTTTGCAAACAGAACTCTGCAAATCACTTGTCTGAGAGGTGCATCTGTCAGAACTCACATGCCATGGATGGCAAAATCCAATTCAGGCTTGAGAATACACACCAGCAGGTGGTACAAAGAAATAAGATATTGAAGTTTGCCATTAGCTACCATGGTTTGTTTCCTCTTCTACACGCCTATAGGATGGTGCATAGATTAAAGACAGAACAGAGACCAATGTTTTCTATGTGTATTATAATAAGCAAATATCTGAGTCCAAGTGTCAGCAGCATCAGGTAATTTTCCTGTTCCACACGGCGTCTCTAAACAGCTACAAAATTTTCATGCTCTTCATCAATCTTTCTCTGACAGTTCTTCACCTTTTTCAGGCTCCTACTGAACAAGCTGCCTTACTGCGTGATTAGCATCTTAGCATCTCACTGTGCATGGCCTCCTCCTCTGGTTATTTCATGGGCCTCTTTTGTTCCCTAATAAACTATGTGTGCACTGAAACCCCTACTCCTTATATTTTTATACCACCCTAGACAATGATAGTTGAAAGTGCTGGGTACTTTGATATTGCTTCATAAATGTGTGATAATTGAGTGAAAATTATTATTAATTTGAGGAATATCAACATAAAAATACAAACTACTACTCATAGTCTATAACAAATAGCTGAAGTTTAATGATTGGATGCATTTTCACCTGTAGCTTTTCTCATTCATATATAGCAGTTTTCGATGATCCAACATAAGCCTCAGACCAAGTCTGATTTTCTTTGCTGAATGTTGTGACAATTTGTGAAATATCAGATAGTGGGTGAATCTGATAATCACACATAGATGTTAACAAAAATGGTACACTATTTCTACAACACTACAGCTCTTTCTCTTGAAGTTTAGGATAGCAGTTTTAATTTTGAAGGCAGCGACAGGAAGTTGGAGAAATAATTGCTATTTTCACTTTTAGAATCTGCCCTCTGTGACTGCATCTTACTATTAAACAGAGATATCTCCGTAGGACATGTTCCAGCTGCACTCAGATGGGAGGAGTGCCTACCGAGACTTCCCAGCTGAGGACACTGGGAGCACAGCTGGACAGGCAAGTTACTGTTGGGATTGCTTCCTCAGATATTGCATACGGCTTCTTTGTGGCAGGCTTGAGAAAGCATAAAACAAAGCAAGCATGGATTCTGGCCAACTGGCCATCTGTTCCCTTACCCACTGTGATAATTTGGTCATGTAGAATTTTGTTAAGTGAGCATTAAGTAATGACCATGTCAAACAGAGTACATAATGAACGCTTCTCAGTCACTGATGAAAGCTTAGGGGATGCATGCCCAAACACGAAATAGGTTACCAACACAAAACAAGCATTTAAAAAAAGGAGAGCAATGAAATACATACAAAACAGCAACATTTTATTACTTTTCCATTTTTACTCTTGATCATTTTCATCTGCCTCAAATAGGAGATGTAGATCTCATTAGGAAGATAGGTGATATCACAATTTATACTATCCCATTATGCATGCATCAATTTATATTGGGAAAGTAAGGAAGAATTTTAAAACTAAGGAAATAGGTGAAGAGCTTTACCATCTTGATCTGAATTGAAGCACTTGATTATACTCATTTTCAGCAAGGTTTTCCAAATAATTCCCCAGAATAACACCAAATAATCACTGATTGAACAAAATATTATACTTTCTGTTGTTTTTTAAAAGATCAATTGAAGTATTATATTCTGAGAAAGCAGCTTTTACATAGCATACAATAATTACTAAAGTTTTTAATCCTTTAAGTGGAAATGATATACTCAATAAACTCTTTATTGAGACAGTCTCTTCCTATCTGGAATTCCAAAGTCTATAAATTTGAACTAATATTGTATGGCCGATGTTACTTCAACTGTTCACAAAAATGAACCAAAATATTGTACCTGAAAACTCATCTTATCACCCTTTCACCTAAAGAGGTAATTTCTATTCACAGGATTCTATGCATATGCTTCCCCATTTCAAGATGCCTTTCTTTCTCCAGCTTCTTTCAAATCTCCATTTCCTTCCAAAGACCACCCTAAGATTCATATCCTCCATTAACTCTTCCCTGTCATGTATTCTTATTCTCTTCAACAATTTTCTGTTTTCTCTATTGAATTCACTTCTCATTCATTCATTCATCCATTCATTCACACAGTCATTCATTTAACATTTCAAGCTCTTATTCCAGACACAGTGATAAATATACTAGAAATATATAATAAGCAAAACAGATATTCTTCCTGCTGTCATGTAACTTGAGCAAGTGGAAGGTCTGACAACAACCAAATAATCACATAAAGAAATGTAATTGTTTAATGAATCCTGAAGGAAAGATATACTGTATCCTGAGAATCTCTTAGTAGGAGGTTCCCTGAGAAAATGATGCCTAAGCTAGGAGCTATAAGTCAGTAACAGACACACTCATAGGTCTGTGGAAGAAGAAGCAGGACAAGAATAAGGGTATTGGTGAAGGTCAATGTAGCTGGAGTAGGCAGAATAAAGACAAGGATAGACTGAGACCAGATCAAGCTGACTGTCAATGTCATATACAAAAAATGGCTTTATGGCATACAGAGTGGGGCAAAATAGGTGCACAGTTGTTCATGTGAAAAATAATACAACAACTAATAAATAATAGTACAAGAATAAACTCTGTTTTGAGTACTCACAACTACAAACCTACTTTTGCCTCACTCTCTACATTAACACAGTTAAGGAATAGGGTAATAGGAATTCAGATTTTAATTTTAAAGATAACTCTGTGTGATGTGTAGACAATACTTTAAAAGGGGTCAATATAGATAACAGTAGACCAGTTAAGAGTCATCAGTCTAGTCCAGCTGAAGCATGAAAGGAAACCTGGGTTAGAATGGTGAGCTGGTAGATAATAGAGAGAAGTAGACAGAATCGAGAAATAAAGGCCAGGAGACTTATTAGATTTCTAGATTTCACATCACACTGGATGAATGTTGGTGCCATTCCTTGAGACAAAAATACTTGCATAGGTTCTAGATTGGAAATGAAGACCATGAATCAGTTTTAGGATCTATTATTCAAGAGGAAATAACAGGAAGGCTGAAGAGAGTGGCCTAGAGATAAATGTCATATAGGTGAAAATTAATGGATATGGAGGTCATTGCCTACTGAAAGACTAGAGATAATGCAGAGAATTCAGGACCCAGATTCAAGAAATGCCATCATTTAATGAACAGATAGAAAGTGCAATGGGCCAGAGAAAGCAGGAGTCAAAGCAGTTGGAAAAAATTAGCAAGAAAGTGAAGTAATTGTAGCACTAAACATATTGCTTGGTATTATTAATAACACGTTTTATATGTGTATATTTTATCATTCTGAATAGATTTCAGGTCCCAAAACATGGTTTTATATTATGTTTAAAATTAACCCTGCGTTTATATACCTCCTAACACACAATAAATACTTGCTGGATGGATGAAAAATGCTCAAAAAGGTCACAACTTCATGTACTGAACATGCTGGCAATTTACATTAGGACAATGTTCTCTTTTAAGTGACACTATTTTATACTGAAAGAACACTCTGGTTGATCCTTTTGCTTTACCTAGGAAGACATTTTTATATACCTAAAGGAAAAACCAAGTTAGAGAAACTGCCGACATTTTTGCTTCCAAAAGACAGCTTATTTTGTAATAGGAGTAACATTTTTCAGCAATCTCAATTCCTTTGGAATCTATGAGGAGAAAAGGAAAAACAGAGAGAACAATAAAAGGAATATGAACATAAAGACAGAAAAGAATGTGTTGAGAAAAATATATTTGTATTCAGATTTACTTAAAGTCTTTTGGCTGTTTTTTCCCCCCATGATTTATCTCTCTGGTGCTACTGTCAATGGTGTACTGTCACTTTACTGATTTCAGAAGTCCCCTTGTTTAAGGACACATCTCAGACTTGTTCCTGTATGAACATTCTTACTAGAGAACCTATCAAGGTTTACCTATCAGGGATAAGTGTTGTGTTGGTGAATAAAAACATACACACACACAAAAAGCCTTTTAGGAATAATAACATCCCATTTTATGTAGAGTACTTATTTGTATCTTTCCTAGTAGACATGAAAATGTAATAAGTAAATATTTGAGAAATCAGGATATCCACTTAAAAATGTGGATAACAATCTATTATCACTGCAAACCTAATTAAAAATGTCGAGCTATTAAACACAATTCACTTTCTAACCCATGAAAGTATTTAATATATGCAACACAGATTTGCATTACTATAAAAACCTTTATTTCCACTTTTCTAGTATTATGCATTTAAATCTTTAAATTCCATATGACATTAGTCACATGAATATAGATGGGAGATTTTTAGTTATGGAACTATGGCAATCACTATTCCCTGGAAAGGAAAGAGTGGTAAAATTTGTGGTGAATTTTGTTAAAGATTGACTATAGTTCCTAAAATGGCAAGGCTTCCTTCACAAAAGTTATTAGATGTTCAAGCCCTCCTCAGTTTGATGATAATAATAAAAAAATAATTATTCCACTTCAATAGCACTGTCTTAGGACTCTGACTGACACTGGATTAATACTACATAGAATTTGGTCATATAGTCATTAAAAGAAGTGGCAATAATCCATGTTCGACTACACTGTGATTTAATATTTATAGTTCTTTCATGATCCAAATAAAGTATGCTGATTAAAATGATCAGGATGTCACCATCTGAATGGACAAAAAAGCTGAGGTTCACATCTTCATTACAAAATGCCTCAGATTATTTCCACTGTCACCCTTTCTTATTTCCAACACAATTTCCATCAGATTAAATATTAGAGTACAGAGAAATTCTATTCAGTAGAGAAGTCTTTAGTTAATAAATGAAAACTTTAAATAATTAACTAGGCCTGTTATTATCAATATGCTATATAAATGTAGTAGGTTTGAAACTTAAATATAGGTGTTCATTCTTTAAGATCAGCTTAACAATTATAGAAGATTTTGAGGGTAAGCAACAATTTACTAAAAGTGACAGAATGTGTGGCTGCCATTTGGTCAATATAGCACTACTTTGATTGTGAATTTTTTTCCTGCAAAAAGCCTTTGAAAATAAATTATGCCTGTAATTGAAGTAGTGTACAACAATGAAGTTATGATTGGTTATTTAGTGCTAAAAAGTTAGTTGCAAATATATAGACACTGTAATTTCCAAAGAAGCAGCTGAACAATGTCTTCACATTATTGTACAAGACACAATAGTATTTTGATAGGGAGGATGTGTTTCACTCTAAGGAAAGAATGTCAAACCACTAACTTACCTCTAATTTGGGTATTCAAAGATAATCATATTATTCAACATTAAATATTCTGGATATAGTTTCCCGCTATATCCAGAAGATATAGGATGTTACCCATTTACTACCCATGTAAACACCAAAATAGGAGTTTTAGTACAACTGCTTTAATATGTTTCTGGGTAAAATAATTTGACCATGCTTTATGTGAGGGCTCCAAATTTTCTTTGAATTATGTGCTAAAGGAGAACCTGAAATCTCAAGCAGAATCTTAGCTCTTAGCACAGAAGTTACCTTAGTCCACCTCTAGGTTGAAAAGCACAGTCTTTGATTTAGACACTTGCATTCATCAGGCCTCTCAATTTCCCTAAGTGGATGCCATTCCTACCTCTGTCTAGGCTGCCCATTGGAGCATAAGGGTATGTGTGCTTTTACCTCCAACTCAGGAAATGCTGTTAGCTCTATCTCAAAAATACCGAGTGGGTTATAAATCTAAGAAACATGGATTGATACTCACAGCAACTGATTGATTGATATTACACTGCAGAACAATGAAATGATTTGGGTCTACATGGCCCCTGTTGCTATATCGAGCTTGGCAATCAGGCTTCCATTTCAGGAAATTTGCCCTGGCTGTTCCCACTACTTAAGACACTCTTCTGTTATTTTGTTGCTATCAAGACTTTAATCAAATTTGTCTTGTCAAACCTTTGCTCAATAGGATGTTACCCATTTATTACTCAAAATTGCAAACTGTACCTTTAACCCCAATATTCCTCTTTCTCCCTCACTGTGATTTTGCTTTCTCAATAGCATTTAACATCTTCTAATATAACATAATTGTTTTTTATTAATTTACTGGTTTTCTTTATTGTTTAGAGAGAACTCCTGCTAGAATGCAAACTCCATGAGGACACGGACCTTTATTTTGCTCACTGATATATCCCAAGTGCTTGACAAGAAAGAACAAACTCACCTTTGTGGACACAATATAATTCTGCATTTTAATGGCTACATTTTACAAGGACTCATCAGGCACCGAAATGTTAAACTTACTAAACACTGATCAAAAACTGATTTACCCCTGAACTATGTTTGAATAGCAGCTCTCCATGCACATAAGATCATTTTGATACAGAAGTGCTTTATAGGACCATATTTTGCTTCAATCCTATTGATCTATGTAAAACGACTTTAGAAAAACACCCTGCTTTATTTACTATTAAGAGTTATGTTATCCAGTAGCCAAGAAGCAGTTTCTATGAACTTGAGATAAAGAATAGTTTTCTTTCTCATGAGATCTCATTTATCTAAAATAGCCACTTGAACTTATGATCATTCAGTCTTCAGAAACTCATTAAGCAGATGCTAGGTGCCAGGCACTGAGTTCAGTGAACAATATCAAAATGCAATCAATGGCCTCAAGAATCTCATATGACAATGAAGATTACACTCAAGTAAATAGAAAAGATTAATATAATGAAATAAGTGCTAATGCAAGGCAAGTACAGAGTGCATGAAGAATACCTAATCAAATACTGGGGACTCAGTTATGACATCCTGGAATAATTGCCATCCAAAGTTGAGCTCTACAGGATAAATAGACATTGGCCGACATAGAAGGTCGGTTGTTGCCCTCCAGGAAGTGGAGGGTTATATTATGTAATGAGCACTCGAGGCATGGCTAGTTCATAGAACTGAAACAAATGCAATATAATTGCAACCTGCGGTACAAGAGAAAAACTGTCAGGAAAGAACGAAATTAACAGTGACTGATTATGACAAGCCAGGTTAGGAATTTAGACTTTATCCTGAAGGTAATGGAAAATTATTTAGGAGTTTTAAGCAAAGAATGATGAGATATGTAAAATTAGCTTTTTACTGGAGTTACTGGAGGATGGTTTCTATTTCCCAAGTATGTATTTGTCTCATTAGTAGAATGGATAGTGGGAGGTGGTGTGATAGAAAAGGAAGCAGAAGCATTTTAAATAGCATCTAGTGGGGTATAGGAGCCATCTATGTAGGAAATCAGGGATTTGTAGGTAGTGTTGACGTTCAGATGGTGTTAAAGACAAGGAAACTGTAATGGTCCCACTCTGTGTGGTGTGACATTTCTTCTGTTTTGTTTAGCAGAAAAGGATGGTGATAACATTCATGCAAAGTTAGAAGTTTTCTAGGTGCATACATCTCAGGAAGAATAAGGCAAAGGAAATGACAATGAGTGCAACAGAGTGGTTTTTATTATGGACAGTGTGGTCCTGGCTTAGTGAAAGGCTTCAAAGAGCTGAACCAGAAGGGTAGAGGGACACAGGGATTGGAGGTCTGAGATCAAAGAACAGGGGTCATTTAAGAAACTAAATGAGTTCTGGGTCTGAAAATAAGTGGTACTGTAGTGAAGTCACATACAAAAACACATATGTACAATTTAGATATAAATTTATAAAATGTTAGAGAAGTGTTAATGATTAGTGACATGCTGAACATTCTTCCTGACATGTTCAGAATGAATAAATGAGTATTATCAAGAAAGTAACATTCTCTGTAAGACTACATCATTCAAGATTATTTATATCTTATTTGCTCACCACTTAAAATCATCTAGCAGGAAGTACTATACTTTTGAAAATATTGCTTTAAGACAAAAGAATTGTTTGGGAAGATGGTGAGCATATCATGAAACGTGTGTGCTTCAGAATGGGGTCCTTTGGTTTTAAGAAAAAGGAGAGCAGCAGAAATTGGGATCTACCCAGACAAGCAGAGCTAAATGAGAACAAGGACTAGTGAAGAATGCTCACCAGACAAGATTCCAGTTTTATCAGGCACCAAAGGTTTCTAAGATGGAATGAGATTGCCTGCCTGTAAGATTTCCAGAATAATTAATTCCTAGCAGCATCCTGCCTGATGGAAAACCTCAGGCCTCGGTGTGATGTTCGAGCAAATTGCAACAAGAAGTAATTTACTTCTGAAGAATCTTTGTTCTGGTGGGTAGTACTGAGATGATCCAGTGTGTTAGGATCTTTTATAGTTTGAAAACAGCAGCGGCCCTTAAGAAAGATGTTTAGAGTTGAATTCATTACTCACCTATATTATGCAGGCCTACACTACCAGAGGGAAAAACTTCATAAACAGTTTTCACCCACATTTTATCTAAATTTGACTACTGTACTATTTTCCTTTTGTCCAATATTCTTTTTCCAGGCACACATAACAATCACCACCTTTTTTAACCACTTTTGGAAAAGGATGAAAAATCCTTATACTACATATGAGGCCTGTCTGAAAAAAGTCCAGCCATAATTAATATAACGCGAATGATTTGGGCAACATTGATGTAACCTGGCAGCCAAGGGGAGTGGACTGGAATGTGTATCCATGAACAATGACAACTTCACTGTATTAGTCAGTGGGGGAGGCAAATGTCTGTTGAGTGAGCATGTGTACTGTGTGCCTGCCACATTCAAAAGGATTGAGTAGAGCAACAATTCTGCACCAAATTTTGCATTAAGCTTGAACATTGCTCCGTGAAAACCATTTGGATGACTCAAAAGACCACAGCTATTGACAACTGGTGATTGGCAGCTTCATCATGACAACATGCATAGAGATTTTTGGCAAAACATCAAATCACCCAGGTGTTGCAGCTCCCTATAGCCTAGTTTGGCACCCTGTGACTTCTGGCTTTTCCCAAAACTAAAATCACCTTTGAAAGGGAAGAGATTTCAGACTATCATTGAGATGCAGGAAAATACATTGTGGCAGATGATGGTGACTGGGAGAACTTGCCTGTGTGAGGTCCCAAAGGGCCTACTTCAAAGGGGACTGAGACATCATTGTCCTGTGTACAACGTTTCTTGTATCTTCTTCAATAAATGTCTCTAATTTTCATTGTATGTGGCTGAATATTTTCTGGACAGATCTTCATATATTGAAAGTTCAATTGTAAGTGAATGGGACAAAATAGGCACCCAAATATGATCCAGCCCCAAATGAGAACATGCTAGTGAGGTAGGTTGGTTGGTTGGTTATTTACTTATTTATCTATTTATTACCTGGCAAACTTTCTAATGAACTTTATCTCATGTACTTGGATAAGTCTCTGTTATTCCTCAAAAGCAGGAGATTTGCAATGGGAGAATTAAACAGTGGGGTGGATTTCAGAGTAAGAAAAGAAAACCATGGTGACTGAGATGAAGAAGCAAGTCTTGGAGTGGAGTATACCAAGGAAGAGAAAATCATGGAAGAGTTTCCACTTTCCGTTTCTTTTTCCTTAATTTGAAGAACAGTCATATTAAGCACCAATTTTATTTTTTTATTTGTTGTGTCATTTTTATTTCTTCCAGGTAGCCTTAAATCTCTAGTAAAATCTTTGCAATAGGAAGCTTTTGTGTCACTGGGATTGAGGCCCTTCAGTGGTGAGACGTAAAAGGAAGCACAAGCATCCTTCTGTCACACTGCAGCTCAGGTGAGAGTTCCGTGAGCTATACCATATGGAGGAGTCCTGGAAATTTGTCCCCTGGCCAACTACAAAGTGAGCAAGGGCTGATAGCCAAGCTGAGAGCAACTGAAGCAAATGGTGTGTCATGAATGAGGAAAACAAGCTCTTTCCAAATCTATAGACTTGGAGATTTCTAATCGGATATTGGTACAATTCTCCCAGAAGCCTGAAAGATTAGGGAAACCCAGGTGATTGCAATCAGGATTACATTCAGGGTTTAATTTTCCTAAATGAATTTATTTAGAATATGAATTATAAATGTTGTACAATTTGTATCTGAGTTTAAAGATGCTTCTATAAAATCACTTTGAAAAAGAGCAGAGTATTAATTAATCAATCCAAATGAGTTTAAATTTTCACAGATTAATCATGATTATAATGATCTTCAACACATATAAGCAATGACACATATTTATGTCTAAGAATCCAAACTGGACATATAAATTAATTAATATTTATGAGTAACCAAATATATGGCATGCTATTTCCCAGTTGCTAAAAAAATTACAAGTTTTGAAATAAGAATCATAATATACACATGGAATAGCTATATCATCTTAAATATGTAAATATTTTAAGTGTTATTTGGTGAGATTTCAGATTTAGAATTAGAAGTATATTTCTATTGAGACATCCAAATTATTAAACTTGTTACACACTTCTGTGATACACTGTACTTGTCTTAACAAAACTGAAGTGATTAGTCATATAATTATTCTAATAGGACTGAAGTTCATTTTTCAAAAGACAAAAATAAAATGTTTAAGTCCAAATTAGGCCACTATTCGTAGCAGACAGGCATTACTAATTATTTAGACATTGATAGTAAGAAAACAACTTCTTTAGAAAGTATTTGCATAATGGTTAAGAAAGTAGGAAAACTGTCTTATATGGAGAAAGACAGTACAGCAAATTTTCCAGTTCACATGATTTCCACTAAAATTCTTCCTCACAGGAAAACCTAATATTGTTTATCAAGCATAAGGAATTCAGTCATGGAATGGGGTAAATTTGGATGTTTTATAACATCTTTTGAAATATTTTTGTTTGGGTAATGAAAATTTTAATTGATTTTACCTTAAATCTCAAATAAATAATCTAAAATATGAATACTAATTTCCAAATATACACCAGTGGAGTCTTGGGTAGAAAGCAGCTAAACAACTGGTTTATAATCCATTTCTCTCCTTTATAAGGGGAGATCCAAGGGAAAGAAAGGTAGATGTTTCAGTGCTTTGTAAAACTTATAACGATAACTTATCTGTTATAAACTATTTGTTTAGAAGGAGAAAGCTTATCTATGAATATTTTTAGCAGGATGCATCTAGTTTATGATTATTTATGGTAAACAAATTTACATTATATGAATTTATAAGGCATAGCTCTATGGCAAATGCCATATAAGCTATTCAACTACATAAAGATAACATTATCTAAACACTCACCATAGATGTGGTAATCCATGTACTGTACTTAGCAATCTCATCTTTTTTTTCTGGGTCAGAGAGTATGTATCCTTTGCAGTAAAGAAAGACCTGGCAAGCTATCCTCAATATCCTAAAACTCCTTGGTTCACCCATGCCTCTTCACTACTTGTGTCCTTGAAATCATTAATTAGCTTTGATATTGGGTAAGATCTCTGATTTGTGTAAGACTAATTTGACAACCCAGTCTTCAAATAGCTCAGCTCTACTTAGTCAACCTTTTTGAAAACATTCTATAGACTAAAAATAAAGTACCTGAAATGGTCCAAATTCCCACAAGTTGAGAAATGATTAAGCGACCTTTGACATAATATAACTAACTATGAAATAGACTACAATATTGCCAATTAAATTAGAAATATGAAAGCAATTTAGTTATATGCAAAAACCTTCAAGGAATTCTATTAAATGCAAAGTAAAAGCACACAGTCTGTGCTACTATTAAGTAAAATGTGCTGTACATACAATGATAAGCACTGAAAAAAGAATGAATTTTTTAATAGCAGACTTATGATGCAGAATTTTTGTTGTAAAGAGTTTGAGAAAGGGGAATGTCAATGTAGGCAAGAAAACCAGTGTGGAAGTCCTTAGAATTGTCAGATTATAATCATTAGATTTCACAAATATTCCAGTTCTTCTCAGACACATGGTAGGATTCCAGGTCTCCATTGTTTTCAAGTTAGTATTTGTCAGGTGAATTTCTTTGACCAGTAGCATGGGAAGTGGTGTGTGCTGTTTCTGATATATGCTTTAAGAACTAATGAGTGGTTTGTCATGTCTCTTTCACACTGCTTCATGACTATGAAGCAACTGTTGAAATACAACCTTTGTTAGTCTGAGTCCCTGAGTGTCTACAATGAACAGAGATCCCCTGTTCACCTACATGGCATATTAAGCCACTGAGATTTGAGTGTGGCTTATTTCTGAGGCATAGACAGGTTAATCTTGACTAGCTGGACAAGGAAAGGGTAATGGGAGTCTGATGAATTTAGCGTGTAACATTTTTGTAAAACACACTTAACTAAGCAAACTTTGTGCAAACATTTTTTTTTTTTTAGTACTACAGGGATGTCAATTGGGCGTACAAGTAGGAGACAGACTTAACAGTATTGCAGAATAAGAAGCAAATGATTGCAAGAGGTAATGTTGAAGAAGAGAGTGGAATTAAAGGTCAGTTGGGTGTTGTATGCCTGGCAGAAAAATGGGCAATCTCATTGAGAATTAGACCACATGAAGGCAGAGGGGAAAAAGTTAAAAATATTGCTTTTTCCACATAAGCTATTAGATGTGTCTAGCTAATGTCTAGAAAAATAGAAATCTGAAAATCAGGAAGGAGGTTAAGAATACAGAAAGAGGAAGAAGAAAAATCAGCCTCGCATACTCTACACTGGTTATTCTCCAGGTCTTTTACATATAATATTTTAATAATAATTACCTTGTCACCATTTCTTTTGAGAATTAAATAACTAAGAAATTCAGTTATCCAGATTTGGGAGTGTAATCTGTAAAGGAACTGGAAGAAGCCAAGTGAGACTGCAGAAAAGAAAGGTGAGGAGATAGTGAAGACTTTATACAAAAGAAAGGCAAAGGATGTAGGACAACAAATAGGAACAGACATTCTTAAAGCTAACTGAGAATATGGTATCACTGAGGCCAAAAGAAAAAAAATGGATGCTGCAGAGAGCACTAACTAGATTCATCATTTAAAACTACTGAATTTTGCCTTTAATGGTTAATTTGTGGGAAACACTGTGAAATACTGTGTGAGCAAACTGTGAAAAACACTCAGCTTTCAATTTATTAATATTCTGGAGAACATTAAGCTGAACAAGTCTCAAAGATGAGGTGTTTTATGAGCATCAGACCTGATGTTTGCTTAAATTAGAATCTAGAGAATTAAATAAATGCCACTACCAGGAATATTTTTATTTCTTCAGATAAAAATGTTGAGCAAAGATGACCCAACAGATGTTGAATGAACCCCTTAGCAGGTGTAAATCATATAGGTAAATTAATTCCACAAATTTCTCTCAAAAGGAATTTGAATCTCAGAGCTGATTTCGGTGTGCCAACAACACATGCTTTTGATGGGTCATAATGCTTAATGAGATGCATGGGACCTCCTGAACTGGATATATATTCAAAGTTATCTTCAGGGAAATCCTAAAAGAGAATGCACTCTAAAAATTTAATTGATAGGTCACAAAGGTGAGTTAGAATTTTAAAATCAATAACATAATGGAAGTTTTACTCCTACAAGTGTCAGTTAAGAACTTTAGGTCAAGGGCTCATCACGTTTCTAGAAAAAGTATCAATATTTTTCTAAGGGACAAAAAGCTACTCTTTTTATATGATTTAAATGAAAATACTTGAACTTCTCATATTAACTATCTCAGTAAAACACCACATTTTAAGTAATGAAAACACATATCTGTAGATACATTCATTTTTTTAAAAAATTGGATTGCTATATGCTTTTGCCAATTCATTGGCTATAATCAACAATTTTTGCAAATATTGTATTCTAACATTAAAAAACACCATCAATTTAAGGTTTTTTTGTGGGTTTTTTTTGCCATTTTTGCTAATGAGTTTATGTAAGGAGAGGAAATGAGATTGTCTTGTCTTCGTCAATTCTTACCCTTTACTTGTGGGTGTTTCCTTTTTTGTGATTTTTTTCTTTTTTCTTTTTGTTCAATGACAGTTGTCCCACTATTCCCCCATTACTCTCATCACCCTACCCACCCCCACCTCCCACATCCAGGACTACCCCCCACTGTCTTTGTCCATGGGGCCTTTATACATATTCTTTGACAACCCTTTTCTTTAACTTTTTACACAGAGATTTCCACTTTTGTTACTTTGTACTTTTATTGTAAAATAGCTAGCAAAAGCAAAACATTAAGTACATTTTTATCTTAGAAAAGTATGTTTACAGGATTTATTGGACAAATAGTGATACAACCTAATTACCAATAATACAAAATTTATTTAAAATACTTCATTAGAAAGTTGTCTAGACTTCTATTTACCTATGGCAGATAGGTAAACATGGTACTTGCCTCCTATCACAAGCACATAAAAAATACAACTAAATTTCAGAACAACAATCATTCAAAACCATCAGAAATTGAGTTGAGTGGGTCTTACAACTACAGAGCTGAAAAAGAAACCACACTGAGACTGGTGGGAAGGTAGAGGTATAGAATGAGCTGTTCCCACACCCATGTGTGGTGGATAAACATCAAGAGGGATGTATCAACTGTGGAGGTCCCCCACGAGGAGTGAGGGCTTCTAGCACCACATCAGGCTCCCATCCTAGGTTCCTGTGCCAGGAAGAGAAGTCCCCATAACTTCTGGCTGTAAAAACCAGTGGGAATTGAGGCTGAGGAAGACAGAAACTTCTGGAATCCCAGGCAGTTCCTCTTAAGGGCCCATGCACAGACTTACTTGGACTGACTCCCTCAGAGCTCCACAGTGGGGGCAGCAGCTAGAAAGGCACCAGAGACATAAGGGGAGGAACTGAATTGTTTGGTATCAGGGCAAGAGCTGGCGGGGGACAGCTTTCTACCAGACAGAAATGCTGTCAGAAGCCATTCTTCCTTCCCCCACAGAGTCAGCAGGGGGCACCATATCTGAGACTCCATCACACTGTATGCCCTACCTTGGTAATTCCTTTTCAGCCCTGGCACACCCAAATTTTGGGCTCACTCAAGCTGTTTCTAGTAGCCTTTCCATGCAAATGGCTTATCTTGTGTCATGCTTCAGATTTTCCTAAATCTTCTCAAAAAAGCAGCATCTGGTTTCAGCAAGCTCCGTACCTCTCACTAAGTAGCCCCAGGCCCAGCACTAGCAGCAGCTGGTATTGGTTCACAGCTTGACCTCTTGGGTAGCTCCAAGCCCAGTACTAGTAGCAGACATCTGTGGATCACTTTGTAGCTTATGCCAGGTGGTCCCAGACAGAAAACTTTGCCTGTACCTCCTGGGACACCACAGAGTCAGCACACTCAGTGGACAGTGGGATAGGTTCAGACCATGTCAAAGCACCACCACCCAACCACTGCCAAGAAGGCATCAAAGGTAGACTCAGCAGGCACTGGAGCCCTGCTGAAGTCAGTCCAGCTGCGTAGAGTGGACCCCTACACATTTGACCCACTATAGCAGTCAGAGTACAGATTGGTTGTTATGGAATAGTCATGGGGATGTAAGGTACAGAATAGGGAATATAATCAATAAAAGTCAATAACTATGTATGGTATCAGATGGGTGTGAGATTCATCAGGATAATAACTTATTAAGTTATATGATGTCTAATCACTGGGGTATACTCTTAAAACTAATAATATATGACACCTATAACTGAAAATAAAAATTAATTAAAAAAAGAAAGTATTAGATATCCAAGCAAAACCTACACTTTTATATAGCCTTTTTAGTCAAATTCATTTTCAAAAACTTCAGGAAGTAATGCCTATTAAATATGTATCCCTTGAAACTAAGAGTACAGAACATAATCAATTTTAAAAATAAAATATATTTTGAACATTGTCTATCTTAATTATTTTATTTTCATTAATATGTAGGTAAAATTAAATTGAATTTCTTTTAATATGTTTTTGATGTTCAGTGCATTGTTTAATTAAATTCTGCCCTTTCCTTCGATTCTATTTAAAAATTCACATGCATATGTATTAAACACCTAGTTTTATTCATTACACAATTATTTCCATCTTTAGGTCTACATGTAACCTGTCTACCCCTTCTTATCTGCTTAAATTCCAATTAACTTGGAAGTGCAGCAGGCCCATTATTAGTGCAACATTAGTATCCTTCAAAGAGTCTTCTGTTCTTTTTTGAAATAATGTATTAGCGATCTCAAAATAGTTCTTCAAATCCTCTCTTTTCTATTGTGATCATTTATAAGCATGAGCTAATAGACCTAAGGCAAACTTAGGCTAATAGACCTCAGGTTATTTTTTGTATACTTTCTTAAATGTAATGTGTCCTAGAAGTAGTCTGGAAAATTAAAATAGTAACTTTCTACATAGTCATGTATATATGTTTGCACATGTCTGTGTCCCACTTTTTTCCAGGAAGATTTTTAAATAACCCCAAGGTATGTGAAATAAGCAAGAAACATTCAAATAACCTACACAAAAAGGGATGGGTAGTAATCTGACAAGGAACAAGAAAAATAATAAAGTCAGATGTGTCATTGCAAAAGACTGCATCTCTTTCACAAAGGCCATAATATTTAAAATCTTATAAAGAAGCTGTGTCCACTTGAAGAACCTGGGGAACTTGACTTCTTAGTGACAGATGGTGGGCAGTAAGGCTATTCTCAGCTTCTATCAATCATGGAGTCGAGGACCTGGCAGTGCTGTAACACTCAACAACAGAAATATGTGTATTTATTGAGTATCCAGTTCACTGGTAAATAAAGTGGAAGAAATTCTATTAAAATGTTTCTTGACACATTTTTCACAGCAATCTACTGGTATTTTCTGCTCTATCCTTCAAGTTACTCAACATGATTATTTCCCAAGGGTCCTTTCCACATCACAGTAAGACACATGCCTTCTGTTACCTGAATCTAGAAAGAGCTTACAATTGTGTCTAACCGTGTTCTAATTCACTGTATATCGCCATCCTCCTCAAAGGACATTTTCCAGGTATAAAAAAATAGATAAGCATATCAAAGAGATTTATATGTCAAAATTATCGGGAAAGCAAAATGTAAAATAGCAATAGCTTAAAAGTTTCTGTATTCATTACAGTAAGGTTAAGCTTTGACTCCCAAGTGGCTAAAATGCATTTTGATAAAAGACTGTTCTCTTTACCACAGTTAATGTTTATGTTTTATTCAAAACATATCACTCATATTCAGCTATTTTTTTCTGCCAACAAATGATAAAATTGAAATGGAAATAAGGGAATACAGTGGAAGGATAGTCACAGTCAAGAGTGAGTTGCAGTCCAAGAGAACAGACAATTCCAATGCAAATCCAGTACTTAATAAAGGAACGCAAATCTCTGAGAGAATAGAAACTGTTGGTTCCCCAACCCCTATTCTACCCCTCCTTCACACTAAACATGATTTATTTGGAAGGTAGCAGGGAAGATCCTGAATTCTCAAAGATAACAGACCCCTTTCCCAGTCATGCTAATCTCCATTAACTGTCAGAGAGAACATTCCTAACAGACACACAAGCTGGTATTTGGGAAAAGAAAAACTGATGTGAGTTACAGCAGGGAAGGGGTGTAAGATTTGAGATGAATGTGAAAAGATGGATAGATTTTAAAGATATACTGGGAAAGGAAAACATCTTCTAGACAGACAAATGTGAATTAAAGCTTGAAATAAGAATGAGCACAGCGTGTACGACTCAGTGTACAGGAGACTGTTTCGCCTCCTAGGTAGAACATGGGTGCGACGGGTCATAAAACCTGGCACAGGTTTCACAGAGTGAAATGAGAAAACACCTTAAAGGGCCAGTTTATTGGTTTCTTCATTTCCAGAATAAGAATAAAATGAGTGTGAATCAATCGTTTTATCTCTCAGCTTCCAATTACCAGGGAGCACAGAGTAATTGGATGATATAAACAAAGGTGACTGAAAACAATCGCAGTATGAAAACTTAAGTTACTTAAAAATATGCTAATCACCTTCTGCTGTAGCTCTATAAATTCTCAGAAATCTTCAAAGTTAGACAACTTGTCCGAGTGCTCTGTTTAAAGAATATCAGTAGGAACCCAATATGAATCAGAATTTTCATTGGTTTCTTTGTGATCATACAAATAAAACTTACTATAAAACTTCATGTGTTGGCAGGTAAGTGTAAAAATGTTAAAATTCTGGGAATAAATCCCTATGCATTCAGTTTCTAATTATTCTTATTTTAGTTTTGTTTGTATCAGTAGCTTAGCATTTGCACAATTCTTGCCAACACATTTAAACACTAAGTTCTGGATAAAATTGTTTCAGAGCCTCGGTCTCAGATGGGAATCACATTGTCTTTTGAAGAACATCTAAAGCCTCAGCAGAAACCACTGGCTGATATGTACAGTGGTTTTTATTTCTTTTTATTTTTGAGAACTGTTTTGTTCTTTCTTTTTCAAGAAATCCTAGTAAGCTTTCAAAACAATCAACATGCTATAACATATTATTCAAATTGGATATGAAATAAATACTGAATATTTTTTCATTTGGATTTATGTCTAGAGAAGCAGAAAATCAGATGAATAAATATGAAACGTCTTTAAATCTTGGTGAAGTCTAACAGTTGAAACTCTGCTTTGGGTCACATTTTTGAAGCAAATGCATTTTAAGAATACTACACAAAAATCTATTTTATTTTATTTTAAAATGCATTATTCAAGACTTTAAATCTGCTATCCATATACATTTGAAAATGAAATTGTTTGAAAATGTCTGTGAGCTTAATGAGACATGAATCAATAACAATGTAGTAATGAGGAAGTTATTGTACAACAAAGAAGGCAGGCCCTTTTCCTTATTTTTCCTCTCGCAGTCACACTCAGAAAGCCCTGTGCCCCGTGGCCCTGCCGGCACATCTGTCCCCTTGTGCAGGGGCTGCACTCTGTGTAGCCTCCCTGTGAGGAACCAACTCATTATTTGCCATGTCCTGCACTACATTTTGACTGTTGTCAGGTCTGAAGCTTCTTAAAATCACTGTTGTGGTTTCCATCTAGTAATTACTACCAATGGCTAAATTATTGACATTGTCGGGATATCATATGAAAAGAATCACCAAGCAAAAGAGTTCCTTGTTGCAGTTTTCTAATGAACAAAAGCAAAAAAACAAAAATGAATGTTATAGGCTTCTTCTTTGCTGAGGGATTTAAGCAATTTTAAAGCATTGTTACGATCCTTATCAAATTATTAATATTATTCTTTCTACTTTTCATTTCTTAAAAATAGAATATATATCTATCATTATTCCTCTCTTTAGTTTATCTCACAAGAAAGAACTATGTATGTTCTTGAATTGACAGTGCATTAAAATCAGCATAAATTCAATGTGGCTTAATTTATTCATTAATTCAATCATACAACAGATACTCATTAAGTGCGCACTATGTACCAAACATTTGTTCTAGCCCATGGAGATTCAATAGTGAATAAAACAGACCAAAAAAAAAAAAGAATCCCCAGCCTTCTCAGAGGAAACCCTCTTCCCAGAAGAAACTCTCAGCCTTCTGGGAGTTTATATTTTGCCTGGACAGACAATAAATAAACTACATATATAGAGTGTACAGACAGTGCTGACAAAAAAAAATGAAGCAGAGCAGGGGACTGTGACCAAGTGGAGAAGGTGTGACCTTTTTAGAAAGAAAGAAAAGTTTTTTCCGAGGGGGCATCTTTGGGTCAAAACGCAAGGATGAGGTGGAATTGTCATGCAGACATCTGTGGGGAAAGACGGCAGGCAATAGGTCTGTGAGTGCAAAGCCCAGTCTAAGACAGAAATGTGCCCAAGGTTTGGGTTTGTGTTTATAGAAAAGGCAGGATGGAGTGTCAGCAGTAAACAATGCAACCAGGGAGGTAATGGAGAAGGGTGAAAATTTGCAGTCTCAATCCTAAATCTACTCTAGGGTTAGATGATCGCTACTAGAGGGCCTGGGGCATAAGAGCCATGGGACCCCAGGGCCTTGTTAGAAAATCACCCTGGCCCATCTGTTGAAAAGGGACACAGAAGGGCCAGCAGTGTAGCAAGAACCCCGGTTAGGAGGTTACTACATAATTAGCCATGTGTGAGGAGATGGTGCCTTGGACTAGGGTGTTCGTAGAAATAATGGCAAGAAGGGATTAAATTTTAGATATATTTGGAAGAGGCTAAAAAGATACAGTGAAGATGCCATGTAGTGAGTGTTATCAAATTGACTATGAAAGTTTTAGTTTGAGATGCCAAAATAGAGAACACTATAAAAGCATGTAGCTTGTGGCAGAGTATTTTTTAAATGTAAATATTTAATATAGATGAAGGCAGCAGGAGGGATTTTAATTTTCTATTTTAATATTTTTACATATTGTGCACATAGTCCATAAGTTGTGCAAATAATCAGATGGTCATTTAAAATAGTAGGTACAATTTTGTACATGTTATTATGGACAGCTTTCTAGTACATGCATAACAAAATGCATGACCAACTATATAAGTTTTATAATGAAAAGAAGTATATGCTATTTGGATGATTCAGAAGGCTTTTGAGGATGATGCAATGAGTGATTGGCAGTTTCATCATGACAATGCACCCACTCATCTTGTACAGAGTCTTTTTTGAGAAACACAAAATCACCAAGGTGACTCAGTCTCCTTCCAGCCTGGATTTGGCTCCCTGTGACTTCTGGTTTTCCAAAAACTAAAATCAGCTTTGAAAGGGAAAAGATTTCAGAGAGAGGCCAGTCCATAAGGTATCCAGCCATGTAATATGAAAAATAGACACATATATTGAAGAAGATATGCAATATAAGAAACATTATACATAGGACAATGTTGCTTCAGTCCCCTTCAAAGCAGGCACTTTGGGACCTCACACAGTTCTCCCAATTGCCATCAGCTGCCCTGTCATATTTTTCTGAATCTCATCATTGTTCACACTGACACATTCCAGCCCACTCTCCTGGGCTTCCAGATTACATTGATGTTACCCAAACTGTCCTCATTATGTTAACAATGACTAGACCTTTTTGGACAGACTTCATATATATATATACACATACACACACACACACACACACACGCACACATTTGGCTGTTTTGCCTTGTTGTGAAATTATATATAGTGCTGTACATAGAACACTCAGTGTATTACCTGACTAATAACCATAATCAAAATCACAACAATAATATGACACAAATATTGATGATAAGTAAAAATAATAACTTTGAATCCCTGTGCTCCTAGAATGGGCATCATGTGGTAAGCACATTTACATATCTCATCATGTTAGAGCCATAAGAAGACCTCTAAGATAGGCACTATTATTATCTCATTTTCTGGATAAAGATAATGAAACCTATCAAAGGAAAATACTTTAGAGGTAGTAGCTATTTATCTGAAAACAAAAACACCTAAAGGAATAAACTCAAGGCTGCAAGTCCATGGGGCTTTATCTTATGTAACATGAAACAGAAAGTTTAATGACTTCTGTAAAGCAAAAATCTCTAGAATGTAAAATTAATATTTCTCAGTGCTTCATGTGTATTGAACATTGAAGTGAAACTCAGGTCAGCAAAAAATTGACCCAGACAATTGGAGATGACATTAAAGATGAATCCAATCAATGGAGGGAGGACTAGAAATTAAAGAACCAGGAAGCCTACATGGGCTCAGAGAGTAGGGCAGCATGCATTGTTATTGAACATTGCAAATTATTCTTTTTTTTAAAGATTTTATTTATTTATTTTTAGAGTAAAATTATTCTTGATCTGTTTATTTTTTCTGAAACAGATGCTGAAAATTTAAGTAGTTTGTGTTTATATAATTTTTACTCATTATTTATGTTGGTTAAAATATAAAATCTTAAAAATTTAATATTTAAAATATAAAAATTATATTTATCAATTATGGCTAGACTATGGCATCCAGTTGCTTGGTCAAATACCACTCTAGAAGTTGTTATGAAAGTTCTTTGTAGATGTTATTAATATCTACAATCAGTTGACTTTAAGTAAAGCAGATTACCAGTAATATTGGTATGTTTCATCTAATCAGTTTAAGGCCTTAAGAGAAAAAAGTGAGGTTTCCCTAAGAAGAAAGAACTTTGCCTTAAGACTGTAACATAGACAGAGCAAGAAGAAAAAAGAATCAGAGACTTCTGGTCAAGACGGTGGCACAGGTAAAAGCAGTTCACCTTGCACAACCACATCAAAATTACAACTAAAATACAGAACAACCATTACTCAGAACCACCAGAAATTGAGTTGAATGGTAGTCTGACACTATAGAATTGAATTATCTACATTTATCCAGACTGGTAGGAAGACTAGAGACTTGGAATGGATTGGTCCCACACCCACATGTGGTTGATAAAAACTCAGGAGGGATATCTTATAATCGAGAAGTCCCAGACCCACACCAGACTCCCCAACCCAGGGTTCCAGTACCAAGAAAATAAGTCCCCATTTTTTGGAACTGCCCTGCCTGGTATCAGAGGTTGTAACCCCTGCCAAGGCTAAGGCTGAGGGAACAGCCTTGGACCATAAGCCAGCAAGGAGACAAAAGCTTATCTCCCTGGCAGAAGCACTGCTTCTGCTCCTTTTACTTCACCCTGCCTGGCCCCCATTGCTTGGTCAGTTAGCCAATGATGGGTAAGATTCCCCAAGGGGGGAACAACCTAAGACAGGCACGATAGCATGGGAGGCCCCCAAGGAAAGACTTTGGGGGCTACAGCAAAGGAAAGGAAGGACTTTGGGGGCTACAGCAAAAGGGGGTGATGGACCCCCGCCCCTTGGCTTTGACAAAACCTGAGTCTTCATTGTCTGCAAGAAAATCTCCTAATCTCTTGGCTGCCTTACTTCCCTTGCTCTACCTAAGCCTGAAACAATGTCCGAGGGTGGTGCAGCCCTGTGCTGGAAAGGGCGGGTTCCCTGGGTGATCAGGCCTAAGAAAGAATATGTAAGATCCTGTAAAACCTGCTTTGTTTAGAATGCTCTCAGTTGAATGATAAGCGTCCAAGGAAGAAGTAAGTTTGTTCCTCAAAGTTTTACAGTTCTTTAGCTATCTGACCCTGACTCAAAATAGGCCCTCAGACTTCCTTGTTATCTACTATTTGATCCTCACTTCTTTGTAATGATTAATGAGCTTTACCTGAATTCTTGTGTAAAGGAACCCAATAAAAGCCTGTTCAGGTGGGAGAACAGAATGCTCTCCACTAGAGAGAGTGGCCACTTCGTACCTATTTCCCCACAGGACTCGGTTGTCCGTGTGTATGTTTTTCTCATGTTTCAATGAGCATCCGCAGCCATGATGGATACCGCTGCCCGGTATCCTCCTCACCCCATAACTTCTGGTTGCAAAAACCAGCAGGAATTGAGACAGTGGAAGAAACAGCTGGAGTCCCAAGCAGTTTCTCTTAAAGAACCCACACAGTAAACTTACTTGGACTCACTCCCTCTGAGCTCCAGCACTGGGGTAGCAGCTTGAAAGGCACCAATGACATACATGGAGGAAATGTGTCTAGAATCAAGCTGAGAGCTGAGGGATAGGTATCTCCCAGACAGAAAGGCAGGCAGAGGCCATTGTCCCTTTTCTGAACTCTCCCCTGACAGAGCCACAGAGCCAAGAGAAGGGTGCCATACCTGAGACACCATCAACCTGGTTAACATGATTTGCCCTGCCCTAGAGATCCCCTGAGACTCTGTCCCACCTACGTAAGGGCTAACTCAAACTATTAACTGTTACTTTTCCATATGAATGGCTGATCTTGGCTCATGCTTCACCAATTCCTAAATCCTCTCAAACAAAAGCCAGCCTCATTGAGCTCCTAGCCCCCATACTTCTTGATAAGTGGCCACAGGCCCAGCACTAGCAGTGCCTGGCATAGATTCACAGCTTGACTTTTCCTGGGGACCTTCAAATCCAGAAAAAGGAGCAGCCATCTCAGATTGCTTTGTAGTTCATTCAGGTACAATGCTGGTGGGGGCTGACCTTGGCCTGTACCACCTGGGAAACCCCAGAGCCCAAACACCCATTGGATAACTATAGACAATGTTGGAGCATCGCTATCCAACCACTGTATAGCTAGCTGATCCTCCATGGAGGGCAGAGGTTAGTGATCAGTGGACATGGCCCATCCTCCTAGCTGACTGGCCTGTGTAAATCCCTCCCATTGACCTTCCAACAGCAATCAAGGCTCAACTACAAGAGGAGGGTGTATTCAGCATACACAAAGGTCAAACCTTCAGTACCCAGGTTGGGTCATAGTGGAGGCTGGGCCAAAAGAACTTACGACACTGACTGCATTAGGACATGTCACCAAGAGAGGGAGTCATAGCAGCTCAACCTAATACATTCAGAAACAAACACAGCGAGGCTACCAAAATGAGGAGACAAAGAAACATGGCCCAAATGAAAGAACATATCAAAACTCCAGAAAAAGAACTAAACAAAATGGAGATAAGCAATCTATCAGATGCATAGTTCAAAACACTGGTTTAAGGAAGCTCAAGGAATTTAGTGAGGACCTCAACAGCTTAAAAAAGAACTAGTCACAAATGAATGATAAACTAATTAAAATAAAGAACAATTTACAGGTAAACAACAGTAGAGAAGATGAAGCTGAGAATCAAATCAATGATTTGGAACATGAGGAAACAAAAAACAACCAATCAGAACCACAAGAAGAAAAGAGAGTCCAGGAAAATAAGGATAGTGTAAGCAGCCTCTGGGACAACTTCAAGCTTTCAAATATTTACATCATATGGGTGTCAGAGGAGACATGGAAGAGCAAGAATTTGGAAATCTATTTGAAAAAATAATGAAAGAAAACTTCCAAATTTGGTTACAGAAATAGACATGTAAGCCCAGGAAGCACAGAGAGTCCCAAACAAGGTGGATGCAACGAGGCCTATACCAAGACACATCACGATTAAAATGCCAAAGGTTAAAGATAAAGAGAGAAACGTAAAAGCCGCAAGAGAAAAGTGTTTAGTTACCAAAATGGGAGTCCCCATAAGACTATCAGCTTATTTCTCAAAAGACACTTTGCAGATTAAAATGGACTGACAAGAAATATTCAAAGTCGTGAAAGGAAGGGACCTACAGCCAAGATTGCTCTACCCAGCAAAGATGTCATTTAGAATCAAAGGACAGATAAAGAGCTTGTCAGATAATAAAACACTAAAGGAGTTCATCACCACCCAAATATTATTATATGAAATGTTAAAAGGACTTATTAGAGAACAAGAAAAATATCAAAACTATAAACAATAAAGTGGCAATAAATACATATCTATCAATAATTGAATTCAAAAAAAACAAACTAAGCAAACAAGAACAGAGACAGAATCACAGATATGGAGAGCATTTTTGTTCACTAGATGGGACAAGGTTGTGGAAGAATAGTAAGAGGTGAGGGGATTAAGCAGTACAAATAGGTAGTTAGAGAATAGCCACGGGATGTAAAGTACAGTATAGAAAATGGAGTAGCCGAAGAACTAATATGCATGACCCATGGACATGAACAATGGTGGGGAGATTGCCTGGGGGAATAGAAAGTGCTGTGTGGAGGAGACAAAGGGAAAAATTGGTACAACTGTAATAGCTTAATCAATGAAATATGTTTTTAAAAAAGATAATAACATAGATATCCAGTTTCCAACTGGTTCCTCTGCCCTACAGATTTTGGACTCGCCAGCTCCAATAATCGTGTGAGCCAATTCCTTAATATAAATCTCTTTCTTCAACATATTTATGCATGCACATGCATCCTTTTTGTTCTTCTCCCCTGAAGAACCCTGACTTATACACTCTCCTTTTCTATTTATATATCTTTGTTACTATTTTTCTAAACTTTTATGATTTTTTAGTACTTAATCTTATCATTAATTTGACTTTCATTTTTGGTTTTTCTCTCTGCATTCTTAAGGAAAACAATATGAAAATGATTATTAATTGAAATAATGTAAAATTTCTGCAAACATTTAATCAAAGTTTGATTTATACCTATGGAATTATTTTTCAACTTTGTGATAGGGGTGAGTTTCAAAAAGTTGAATTTTCAATGGTCTAGCAACATATACGTAAAGATTAAGTCATTTTTTTCTGAGCTTAAAAATTGATGAAATTTGAATGGCTACTTTCTAATATTTCACACATAAAATTATTGTAATTTTGTACAGGTTCATGATAAAAATTCTTTTATATCTAATAAGATAATATCAGCCCGAGGTAACTTAACCAAATGATGTTATTTAATAGTCTCATGAAATTTTTTGGACAATAAAATTTAACATAAGTAATGCTATTCATATATGGAAAGAATGATTATATTAAGCAGCACCTAAAATATAGAGCTGAGTAAATATGGTATTTTCTGTAGAAACAGATCATGAATGAAAAAGGGAAAGATCAGTTAAATATAGATAATGTATATACAGTTTTGGTAAACATGAAAAATATGCTTTTGCACATGAGAAAAATATAAAGAATATGGTGAAGTTGAGATTTTTAAGTCACAAAATACAACACTTAAAATACAATTCTAAGCCCTGGCTGGCGTAGCTCATTGGATTGAGCGTGGGCTGCGAACCAAAGTGTTGCAGGTTCGATTCCCAGTCAGGGTACATGCCTGGGTTGCAGGCCATGATCCCCAGCAACCACACATTGATGCTTTTCTCTCTCTCTCTTTCTCCCTCCCTCCCCTCTCTAAAATAAATAAATTAAATAAAATCTTACAAAAATACAATTCTAGATTTTGCTGTTACTAAGATCTATACCAAGTGTGTTCTTCACAGATTTCCAAGGTCTCATATAATAAGCCATCCAGAGAAAGACAAATACCATGTGATTTCACTCACATGTGGAATCTAATGAACAAAATGAACTAACAAGCAAAATAGAGACAGATTCATACATAGAGAGTAGGCTGACAGCTTTTGGGGAGGAGGTCTGGGTGGGGAGGTGGAGTGATTGAGCAAAAAAAGAAAAAAAGAGAAAAAGCTCATGGATACTGATAATAGTGTGGTGAATGCAGGGGAGCAGAGGTGGACGTTGGGGAGCTGGAGAAGGGTGTAGGGGGTATAAATTGTGATGGACAAGGACTCAACTTGGGGTGGTGAACACACAACACAGTGTACAGATAATGTGTTGTACAACCGTGCACCTGAAACCTAGAGAATTTTGTTAACCAGTCTCACCACAATAAGTTCAATGAAAAATTATAAAATAATATGAAAAACATATCAAGCTGTAGGATAAAAACTAAGAAGATACTAAACAGTGACGGGGTGTTATAATGGTTCCTTCCTATCAGCTTTATTAATCATCCACCTCGTATGCATTTCACTCTTTCCATTCCTAAAGAGTACCCTGCCCCTCAACCACATGGCTTTCTCTCTTGAGAGAAAGCTAAAATCCACCTCTTGCTCCAGGGGAGAGTCTTGACTGGCTGGTTGTTTAACAGCAGCAGAAGGGATCTAAGCCTGTCCAATTAGAATGGATCTCAGGACACTTGCTTTGAAGGCAGGGGAACAAATGTCACTTCTTTGTCCTCTCTGGACATGAATAAAGATGCATACAGACACAGCAGCTGTTGGCAGATATATCACTACCACAAGGGAAACCCGTGTGAAGATGAAGATAAATTGCATACCACAGAAGACAAAAAAGAAAAATTGGGGAATGAAAACAAAAAACAGATTTTAAGTGACATCATTGAGCTCCTCATTTTAAATTCTGTGAGACAATAAAATCCCTTATTTTTTAAGCAACATTAAAGTGGCTTTTCTGTTATAAATAGTCATGTCACATGACTATTTTTTTAATATATGCATTGTTAGATATTAACATACATTACTGAAGAAACAATAGCTTCAAGCTTTATTATGAGGGATTTGTTATTGTATATATTTCTTGATAAGAAGATCTTAAACTTTTTAACTGTTTACTTCAAGTCCAGTTTTACACTTTTGGGAAAAGATGGTAGGTTATATAACTACATCTATATTCATATATATATGTACACATATATACAAGTAAAGGTATAAACATATTATTTACCCTCATTTATTAGTTTAATACTTAAACTTATTAAAGGGAATGATATAGAGTATAAAATCTTCAAAATTCCCTGTTGATGCCACAATTATGTACTACAGTTAATTTTATCTCAGTAAAAATATGAAAAAATACTATCTACATATAACATAAATTTAAATGACTTTCTTTTTCTCATGGTTCAAAATCACTATCACATACTTCCAAAAAGGAAGTTTTGTTTCAATGAAAAAATGTAGACACTATTTGTTTTTTTCACTATGTCTTTTTACAAAACTGATCAAAGCTGAATCTTCAGAAGCAAAGACATTTTCCCTGTTCCAATGAGAATCTGCAAATAATGACTTGTTTCTGTTTTTCAGAGATCAGAGCAAAAAAATTTGGGGGGTTTACATATTAAGTTTTAATACTTAAGCCTGTTTAGCATATATTTATGAACAAGAATATACTTGATAAAATAATTAGTAAAGTTGCTCTCCAGGCACTAGAGGGGAAATATGTATTTCCATATAAAATAGAGAAAATTTATAACAAATGTAAAAATCAGGAATGTGAAGCTCAATTTCTGAACCCTAAGGAAATAAAGCACTAAGATTAGAATGCAAAAGCAACTCTTGTTCATTAGAGAATAATATGATAAAATATCATTTTTTCAAAATGTGTGAGCTATAGAATAATTGAACACACTCAGCCATGAAGAATTAACCTCCACAAGAAAACAGGAAAGAAATCTAAAATAATTCTGTAGGAAAGCTGATAAAATCACAAAATGTACTGTAAATAGAAGTAATGTTTTAATAGAACTAAAATTGAATATTGCAAAAGTTAGAGAACAGTACCTAATCACTGTGTCCTGTGTTTAGCTGTACACATATACAACGCATTTGCTTTAAACTATATGTGTGTATAAAACCCTATGTAAGGCTTGTTTATGAAACTATACATATTTATGCTTAGAGCTGTATTTTTATGTATAAACCCATAGCTTAAAATCTTTACCAGTATTAGCCAATGTGTGTAGATTACTAGTGTTCTTAGGTGTACTTTCTCAGTGGCTAAACTGAGCATTTAAAAGATGAAAGATGTTAAAAGACTTGGATGGAACACATGAGAATGTTGAAGCTCTGGTATGCCAAGTCACCATTTTCTTCATATCTGGTGGGCATCACAGAAGTCGAAAGAAGTCTATTATGTAAACTATTTTAGCCAGAGGGTGACCTCTGTCATTGTAATGAACTGGGCTCCAATGGTAATAGGCCATAAACATAATTGTGTATTCAATAAATTATGAAATTTTAATTTCATAAACATATGAAGAGCACTATGGCTTTTGTAGGTGTCTATTTTAATTTAGCTGATTGCTAAAAAGATCTTACCATTTACATTTATCTGAAACTTCATTTTTCAGATCATAATTTTTCTTGATTTAATTCAGTAATAATAGCTATTATTTATATAAACCCAAACTTAGTATCTTTCTTTGATATTAAAAACAATTAAGCCCTGGCTGGCGTAGCTCAGTGGATTGAGCGCGGGCTGCGAACCAAAGTGCCGCAGGTTTGATTCCCAGTCAGGGTACATGCCTGGGTTGCAGGCCATGACCCCCAGCAACCGCACATTGATGTTTCTCTCTCTCTCTCTTTCTTCCTCCCTTCCCTCTCTAAAAATAAAAATAAATAAAATCTTAAAAAAAACAATTAAAGCAATAAAAATTTCCCCCTTAGGCAATATAAGAAAAAATTTCCCCCTTAGACAGAAAAAAAATTAAACCTTTGTTTTTACATAATGTGAACGAAAACAGTTAAATTGTAATTTTAACTATTACCACTGATTTCTGTATAGCTACAAGCTCTCCACTGTGTCATTTTCTGATTTTGATCTTATTCAATAACATTTTCCAATTTGCCCTTGTTTTTAAATTTTATTGAAGTAACATTGGTTAATAAAATTGTATAGGTTTCAAATGTATGATGTGATGATACATCATCTGTATATTGCACTGTGTGTTTACCACCCAAAGTCAAGTCTTCCTATTATTTCTTGCCATTGTTTTAGTTCTCATGATTTTATCAGTTTGGTAGATAAGTAGTATGTCCAGAGAATTAAAATAATAACTAATAAGATCAAGTAAATTAAAAGGAATGAGGAAATGTATATATGGATAAGCCTGATTTAATATACCTTATAGTGAATGAATTGAATTCCATATAGATCGAAATGAATATAGGTATAGTTCATTTGTAACAGTTTTTTTAAAGTAAATGTCCTAATTTTTAAATGACATAGACAATAGTATTATTTTAACCTGTTTATGAAGACTCTCATGATTATAAAATTTAAATAAATGATAAATGACCATTGGATTTATCCAACATGACAGTATCAGGCACACTGACTTAACTTTATTAAACAGTATTATTTTATGAAATTTAAGTAATGTGATCACTTTTCAAAAATTGTAAACTGATTTGATTTTAAAGTTACAAACTGATCTGCATTTTATACCCACAGAAACACACACACGCACATTCTTAATATTTGCAAATTTTTGTTTTTGAAGACATATGAGATGAAGTCTGATGAATTCAGTACCACAGTTCTGTAACTATAAGGAAATAATTGATATTGCAATCTCATAAATAAATTCTGAAGAAAATTTCAAAAGCAAGTTTTGAAGTATTAGTTGAGCAATAGCAACATAATTGGATTGCATTTATCACCTCTAAAGGTGATTCATTTGGAGGCGAACTATCTGTTATGGCAGCTTTAAAAATACGAGTCTCATTAGTTTATAATTAGATCTTGGGATATAACCTAGTTGGAAGGAATTTCTTGTATAGTTCATAGATGTATTTTTATACTCAATGAAATAAGTTGTTTAAAAGTCTAAACATAAAATTCAATGTAAGATAAAAGAAGCTTTTAATAGTTACAAAAGCAGGTGTTAAGTGAAACTGCCCTAGAACTCAGCTGCTAGAAAACATGTTCCTTTAGGCTAATGCATCCCATCTGAACATTCAGAGCTGAAAATGATGCTCCATATTCACTAAGGGGCTCATATCCCCAGGAGGAGAAATGCGATGTGACATATTTTGCACCCTTTTTACAACTCAACACAAAAATGTACTTGCTTTCTGATGATAGTTTAGTGGTTCAAATAAGAAGAAAAAGGCATATTTGAAAAATAGCTCAAGGCTGAATGAAACATGAAAATATACTAAACCAAATCATATGAGGAGAAAGGGTGTCACTTCTTGTGTTTTAATGATGGAAGTGATAATAATTCTAAATATAAGGCAAATCAAATATGCTCTGTCATGAGAAGAAAAGGCCCTATCATTCTGCAACATTATAACACAAGTAAAACAGCTAGCATTTCATTAATTTTCTCAGTTATATTTTCTGTCTTCTTGACTTTTTTCACATTAAATCTTTTTCGGGATAAAACTTATTTTCTTTAAAAATAGTTCTGAACGATGAGAATTTGTCATAATTATTGAATCATAATTAATCCAATTCTGTGTACCTGTGGGGGAAAGACAATCTAGATTTGTTACAAAATGTCCATAAAGGTCTCCATGGAAGATTTCCAGGCCCATAATACCCACACTTTGCAAACATTAAATAAGTCATTCATTCAGTACTAGCATCTACTAGAGACCTCTACCTTCAGCTAAATCTTGCATACATTTGTTTTAAAAATCATCATTTAAATCCACAATTTATACATTAGCATTTTACTTTATTCTCCCCATTTTTATTATTTTTCCTGCATTTTATCAGTTTAGTATTTTCTTCTCATTTAATTGTTTTTGGCATTTTGCTGAATGTTTCAATTTTCATCATAGTTTAATGTCAATGTGATATGTTGTGTTATGTTTTCCTCTGTTCTTTTCTATTTCTATTTAAAACTCCACAATCATTTAGTCTGGGACAGTGGGTCCAATAAAAACAAATAAATAAATAAAACTGTGCCAGCTTTCTGGTTGAAACTTTCAGATATGTATTTCAAAGTGTTGTTTCTCCATTATTAAGCTCATTAAATTAAATAGGAATAATCTTTACAGAATAGGAAATTTACCTGCTGAAGTTGGTTCTTCTTCTTCTGATGCTACAGTGGGAGTGGGGGGAGGAGGAAGAAAGAGAGAGAAAGAGGAAGAGAGATTGAGATTCCACATTTCTCAACAGTGACTACAAGCTCTTGACTTGTAATTTTGTATATATATTAAAAATCTGTAGTTAGATAATAAGATAATAACAGATTAATGAGTATTTACATGAAGTTAACATTTATATACTCATACTTCAAAATGTATATATTAGAAAAAATATTCAAAGGTCTAACTTTCATTTTTCTTTACTTTTACAAATAAAATTGACCTTATTTAGATTGAATGTAATTACTATAATTATTATACATAGTGTTGTTTAGTATATTATATACAATGAGGTCTGTCCAGAAGGTATTCAGCCATTTAATATGAAAAATAGAGACATTTACTGAGGAAGATACAAGATACAAGAAACACTGTACATAGGACAATGATGCCTCAGTCTCTTTCAATGGAGATGCTTTGGACCTTATACAGTTCTCCCAGTGTCTCTTCTACTACTCAAGACACTGCAAAATCTTTTGTTGTAACTGCCATCAGTTGCCCTGGAGTATTTTCCTGAATCTCATCAATGGTCTGAAATCTCTTTTATTTCAAAAGTGATTTTAGTTTTGGGAAACACTAGAAGTCACAGGGCACCAAATCTGGACTACAGCAGGGCTGAGTCACCTGGGCGACTTGTTTTCACCAAAAAACTCTGCATGAGACGCGATGCATGAGCAGGCACACTGTCATGATGAAACTGCCAATCACTCATTGCATTGTCACCAAAAGTCTTCTGAATCAGGTGAATAGTTTCAATGGAGGAATGTTCAAACTTTATGCAAAATCTGATGCAGATTCATTGTTCTGCTTGCTCAGTCATTTTGAATGTTATTGCCACACAGTCCACATGCTCACTCAATGGCATCTACTACCCTCACTGACTAGTAGAATGAAGTTGTCATTGTTCACACATGCTCATTCCAGTCCCCTCTGCTTGGTTGCCAGGTTACATCGATGTTGCACAAACCGTTCTCTTTATATTAACAATGGCTGGACTTTTTCCAGACTTTAAACATACAAATACCCTTTCATCAACCACTTTGTGGGAACATTCAATCAGCAAAGAGGAATTAAAAGGCATTGTTGATAGCTGAAATATCACGAGTTAGAGGTTATAAATAAAATAGGAGTTATTCCCCCTTACAGTGACTCAGAATCAGTTTGAATGCTGGTTAAGCATGAATATTGTAACTCTTGCCTTGGCCCCCTTCACACATGCACACATACCACACACACAAACACATTTACTCATGTGTACCACATGTGAGACCACAGGAACCTACATTTTAAAGGTGCCCCAAGTGGCTTTGAACTAAGTGTTCTATAATCTACACTTAGGTAAACATGGGTATTATGAAATAAAAGGTCATGATATGAAAATACAGCTTAGTGTTAAAGCTGTAGTTCTCAACCTTGAATCTGTATTAGAATGCCAAACTCTGGGCCCCACCTCAGACCAATTATGTCAGAATTTCTTTCAGTAGCACTAATTTTCAGCCAGCATTGAGACATTACTAAGTATTACCAATATAAGGTAACATGAACTTTTAACTCAAAGTGTGAATCATTTTGGCTCCTGTTTTTAAAGGGAGGAATTTTTGAGAGCAGCAAGATTCTGAGGATAACAATCTATGGCTGGTTGTTTGTGGAGGAGGGAATGTAGTGATTATAATAGCAAAAAAAATTATCTAAAGTCACTTCATAGTTTTTCGTAGAATCACCTTGTCACCTTTATAATAATAGACACTCTGTCAAGAGGTATTTCTGTCCTGTGCACAAGTGTAGCTTGCCCAGAATATTACTGGAAATATATGACACAGCCAGTGCTATTTCATTTGATTCATGAAGTTTTAAAATAAAAATTTACTCAGCTGAATTGCTTATAAAGGAGCTTTGTTCCCGTGTGATTTGTTAATCAAGGTATCACTGTGCAACCAGGGAGCAGTCTCCACTTTTTTCCATTAAGGTTCCATCTGCACAGAGTACACATTAGACAAGGTTACTTTGTGTCCCAACAGTATTTTCCTCCACGCTGTTTGGCTTGTCTCCTTGGCACATAAAGAAATGGAGAGAGCAAACACAGTTGGCATGTACAGCATAGAGGACATAAATATTAAAAAGCTGTAAGCGTCTTTATCATGTCCAAAATATATCATAACATGGTCAAACAGGAAAATTGTTGGTAGCTTCCAGGAAATCCCATTAGGAAAATACTACAGCGGTTTGCAGAGTGCTGACTTAGAGGGCTCACTGTTAGTAAAAGTCTGGAGATTCACAAATGGAAAAAAACTTATGACTAGTCATTTTATGTGTGTGAACTCAATTCAGAACGCGACTGATGAGCTGAAAATCACTGTGATTTGATAGATGAAGATAATGATGTTCAGAGCGACGGGGCCATTTGTCTAAGGTCAACTGCGTTTGAGCTCATGTCAGCGTGACTGTAAAATCAGACTCTCTTCACTATGCCTTACTGTCTCACAAAGTGCTGATTCCATATCCACTAAGAGAAAACGTGCAAAAGGATGAAATGGTCATGGAACCAGGACTGGCTAGAGCTTTGAAAATGTTAGTTGAACATAAGCATAAGGAAAAAACAACTGGATGTAGGAGCCAGGACACAAAGCCCTTTAAAAATAAAGTTTTCCCTTGAAACTTCTCTAATTCTCCTACAACCCAGGGATAGACATAGGCAGGTGAGATCCTGGCTATGTAGTCAAACAAAATATCCTAAGTAAGTGATACCTAAGGAAGAGTCAGTCTAATATTTTATTCCTCAATTATGTGTGGATAAGCAAGGAATTTTATGAAAGAACTAGCAAGCACTGACATAAACCCAATTCCAAATTTATAGGAGTATTAACCATTAGAAGCATCTTAAAACCAAAGCCTCTGGAGCAAGTCATGTACTAACATACATTTGTACATGCAATACTTGAAAGCATCTTTGTAACAAATTAACAGTACAGTCATAGCTCGGTACTTGTTAAATTCAGAACTTGTCAAACCCTGCGTTCATCACATTTTGATGAGAAAAGAAAAATGTCTCAGCACTCAGAGTTTGCTTGGGACTCTTCACACTTGCTAAAAACTTTTGTGAGTGACAATGCCACCTCACAAGGAAAATGTTTCATTGTTCAATTATTTGTTGGTTCTGGCACTTGTCAAGAGTTCCAGAAAGAATTAACAATGAGTACTGAGGTACCACTATATTCGAGTCAGCAGGTACACACATCTACATAGACTTCTATTTCCACGTAACATCTCCATAGTTGTGGTTTCTCATAATATGCATATGCAGTAATCAATATTCATACTATTATAACACATGGGCACAAACACACAAAGGCAAACATACAAGTGTTAGCATTCTTATGAATTCACTATTTTACTTATCTCTCACAAGATGGCTTTGCAGGCTAATTGTATTACCAAACAAAGCATCATGAACTATTAACATGTGAAAGCTAGAGCCCCAGAAGCACACGTAATCCTCATAATGGACATTAGTGGTCTCTTAGGTGATATTGAAGTGAAGTAAGTATCACAGAAGGTAATGCCAAACTATGAAACTGATTCTTCATTCTTTATCTATGTTGCTCAGAAGTATTGAAATCAGCAAATCAAATATGTGTGAGGTCTATCCAGAAGATATCCAGCCATGTAATATGAAAAATAGAGGCATTTATTGAAGAAGATACAAGATATAAGAAATATTGTACATAAGACAATGAAGCCTCAGTCACCTTTAAAGTAGGCAGCTTGGGACCTCACACAGTTCTCCCAATCGCCATAAACTGCCCCGTCATATTTTCCTTAATGTCTCTACCTTTTCAAAGGTGATTTTAGTTTTGGGAAAAAACCAGAAGTCCCACGGCATCAAATCAGGACTGTAGGGGGGCTGAGTCACCTGGGTGACTTGATGTTTCATTAAAAATCTCTGCACGAGACGTGATGCATATTGTGATGAAGCTGCCATTCACCAGTTGCCCATAGCTGGGGCCTTCTGTATCTGAATAGTTTCCATGGAGTTCAAGTTTAATGCAAAATTTAATGCAGATTTGTTGCTCTACTTACTCAGTCATTTTTTAATGTGATGGACACACAGTACACATGCTTACTCAGTGGAGTGTACCATCTCCACTATTGTTCATGCATGTGCATTCCAGTCCACCCCCCTTGGCTGCCAGGTTGCATTGATATTGCACAAACCATTCTCATTATATTAACAATGGCAGGACTTTTTCTGGACAGGCTATATATACATATGTATATGTATATATAGTGTGTATATGCACACACACATATATATATGTGTGTGTGCATATATATATATTTGTGTATATATATATACACACAAATATATATATATATATATATTTGTGTAAATATATATATATATATATAAACTATGTCATAGGCAAGTTCCTCTAATCCTGGGAGTTAAAAATGCATGCACCAAGCAGAACAAAATAAAATCTAAAAAATGATTCTGTATTGCTCTGTTTCATCACAATGCAGAAAATGTACAAATATTATGGTGGTAGAAAAACAGGCATTAAAATTATGTATCTGATATACAGAATTTTGCTCAGTGTAGTCCTTTATTGCCCCTGAGAGAATAGCCTGGAGTATTTGTTAAAATGCCCCAGATCCACTGCATTTGAAGTTTGGGTGTAGCTGACGTTTCTGTATTTTTACAAAGCTCAGCAGGTGACTGTCACGTGTGGTGCGGCTCTTTTCTATGGGAAAGAGCCGCAGTTCCCATAGTTGGAACTGCAGGAGTCAATTAGCAGGCTTATAGGGAGCACTTTGCAATGTGTACCAGGATTGTTTCACTACTTCTCAATGCTTATTTTATCCTATAATATCTTCAGGTTTATTGAAGGGTCTACATCAACCCTTGGGAGAAGATGATTGTGCTTTTGAATTCAGAAGGAAGTCTGCATGTGCGAACTAAGTAAATCTTTTCCCCTCTCCTGACCACAGTTATTGGTTTCGATAGGTATATGACCCATTTGGGGACAGTAATGTGTAAGAACAGGTTTGTGTGTACTTGGATAAAGAGAGGCTTTTGGAAAGTAGCGTTCCTTATTCTTCTGAGAAAGTATCTAGGAATAACCCTCTCTCTTTCTCCTTTAGAAACGGACAAGGAAGTCTGTGGCCCCAGAAGTAGCACGATGGGAACCACCTTTAGAAAGAGGCTGATCCTACCCAAAGGTAGAGTGGAGAGACAGAAAGCAATTAGATTACTGATGATATTGTTCAGCCATTGAATCATACTCTGACCTTATTCTGGACTCTCATTCTAGGGAAAATACTTTGTTACGGGTTATCTAGTTTTAGTGGAGCTCTCTCTTATTTGCAACTAAATAGTATTCTGCTACAACCATAAATAATTTTGTTGTTCCACCTTAAGTATATATCAGAATGCATAAGGGATTAGTTATCTCTGAGGCAGGTGAAACTTGAAATATTGTGTTGGCTAAAAAGTCCATATGATTTTTTTCCATGAAGTAAAAGACACATTTTTCATTTTCACCAATAACTTTATTGATTTGGATATTTTGAGTAAGTTGGCTATCTCCCACATTGCATAATGTTAATTGTTTTCAGTTAACATCTCAATTCAATCACTATCAGTTTCAGGTGGTCTACAGGACAGACTGTGGAACATCACCCAGCAAGAAATCTCCAGCGTGAAACTACACAAACCACTTTTGACCATTCGATCAGTGTCTTCCTCTACACTGAACAATTTTGGGGGCATTTTAGTTGCCCAAAACATACTTCTTGTTTTTCTCTGTGGTGTTTTAAGTAAACATTAATAACTTAGAAATTCCATTCATTCAAAATAATTCTCTACCCAGTGTGGTTCACCATCAAATAGGGCAAGTTCATTGTGAAATATATAAAATACATTTCTTAGCATTAATATCTATTTTATATGGGTGTTATTCAATTCATATTGATTTATGGATCATTTTGTTTCCTATATTGTAAATCTAGTTAATTATACATCAAATGTGCTTTGCAAGTATACAATTATCTATGTAATTCATTATTTCTATAATCAAAGCAACAGGAAATGTGTATTCTTGTATTCTGACAATATTTTAGAAAGTTTTTATTCATCTGCAGTGAAGTGAAATTAACAACAACAATATTTATGCACGATTATTCATGTTTGCCCAGATGTTAAAAGCTCTAACATGTGTGTATGATTACTAAAGTAAAAAAGAGTAAATTATCATTTCAAATTTGTGAACTCAGTCATTTAAGTAGGTTGTAGAGGTGACTCTGCAAGTATTCAAAGAAGTGTTTAGAGAGAGGTTTTGGTTTATACAATCTATGTTTCATTGTTTGTTTCTCTGTTCTTTTGTTCCTGGTCAGTGGCCCAATGAAGACACACCTCAGGACTTGAAAGTTCTGTGATCCACTTCTTCCTCTTGAAGGCACGAAGAGGACTGTAAGGCTCTCACAGCCAAAGACTTCAGATAACATATGGAGTGGTCGATTCTACACTCTCTGAATTGTAGAATATTTGGGTCACTGTGAGGAGCAGCAAACAATGTTATTTGCATAGAAAATATTCAGAGAATTATGAAGTCTTCTCTATTCTATTTGTCTTTTACATGCATTTTGATTCCTGTGTTGGATTTGGGGGATGCCATATATTTGAATACAGTTAATAATGTGCAACACATAAAATATAATTATGTACACATGTAGTTAGTGTATAAGTATACATTTATAATTTGTTTAGTAGTCTCTCCTATTAGACTAGGAGGCACAAAGGGCAAGGCTGTGCCTTTTTTTGCTTATCATTATATTTCCAGGTTTCAGAATAGTGCCTATAACACTGTAGGGTTCGATAAATATTTATTAACAGAAAAATATGAATACATAGTTAAAACAGTCCTTGGAAGTTGGTAATAGCAACTTTTAAGTCCTGTAATCAAAAAATTCAGCTGCTTCACTATGCCATATTACTTAACTCTCAAAAAAGGGAGCCTATATCACTTTTTAAATTTCTTTTTATTTATTGATTTTGAGAGAGAGAGAGAGAGAGAGAGAGAGAGGGAGGGAGAGAGAGATTTGTTGTTCCACTAAGTTATGCATTCATTTGTTGATTTCCGTATTTCCATAACCAGAGATCGAAACTGCAACCTTCGTGTATGGGTAATACAGCTCTCTAACCAGCTGAGCTACCCAGCCAGGGCAAGAAAGCCTATATCTTCATCTATATTTTAGTTATACAAATCTGTGTGTAATTATATAAGTAATAATTTATATAAATCTATATAACCATATAAATTTGATTTTTTTTCTTGAGCAAGAGAGAAAAGAAATAGTTAAAAAGACAATGGTTGCTTGAATGATTATTTGATCATCTCCAGAAAAAATATGTCTGTGATTTTAAGTGAACTCAAAATCATCAAACAATAGTTTATTAATTAAATAGATTCATTAAAGTAGAACTGCAAAACGCACTCACTATGTCTGGTGGTTATAGAGCCCACATGGATTTCACAGCCTACTTACATTGTGAATCACATTAACAGCAATTAGCAGTACATTGTGATTTCTTCTTTTTAGGAAGAGGTACAAATGGGGAAATAATAAAGGGTGAATGGATTATTTAGTTTCATTTTTTTTTTGCCACGGAGATTAAAAAAGTACAAAACTAAGCCCGAGTATCGGAAGCTGAGAAATGCTACCACTCAAGTGGCCTACATTCGTATCTCAGTTAATATTAAAAAAGACTTTGGGACATGAGTGGGACACATTTGCCTATATAAAGGAAGCACTGAAAATTTTTAAGCTAAGTGATTTGACATTACAAAGGTTTTATAATTCACATTTCATGTATGTATTCAATTGTCCTCGAATACCTTTTGTTTCCTCAATGTACTTTCCCTTTCTATCCTCGTGGAATAAGTATAAATCCCAGGACCCTCAGTTCCATAGTATTTATTTCAGACTCCAAATGTATACAGTTATCTTTTTCCAGCTCCCACTGGCTTTTAAACTATAACTGAAAGCTGACTCTAAAGAAAATGGAAAATATTTTCCAGTCTGTTTCCCAAGGTAGATATTATCCATTATTCTTCTTTCAAGAAAAATGGTTATATTTTAATTTTGTATAGTGTATACAACTGGTACTGAGTAAATGCTTTTAGAAAGCTATCCAATTTTACAGATGAGAAAGTAAAGTCCAGTAAATAAACTTAATGACTGTGTTACATTATTGCGACCCATGAAAAGCAAAAACTAGAAATCAAACCTAAGGCATACAAAGAAAATTCACAGATAAATAGAAAGAAGAAAGTTTCGAGGAATGAAACAGATCACAAGTGAATATGATTGCTCAGATTTATCATTTTCAACAAAATTAATTTATAATCCATTTGAAAATTTAATGTAGGGAAACAATAATTTTGCGAGGGAATGCCGTTGATGGGAGTAGGACAGTCACGAAGCCGCGGTGACCTGCCCACTGTAAATGAGTTTTCACAGTGACTGCCAGAAGGAGGCTGGCACCATGAGGACTGTCTCTCTGGGTGTCTGTTTATGTACACATGGGAACCTGCTCGCTTCAACCTTGGTTCACTCCTGTAAGTCTGGACAAATGAGCTCATCTGAAAAGCAAATCTGTTAAAACCGAAAGAACAAAACACTAAAAAGTAATGGGTAGGTCAGCAATATTGGGACAAATCTTAGTGACAGCACCCACTTAAGGAAACCACAGAAAATGTTAATGTCAGAAGAGATCTTGTGATTAAGGGTGTTGGCAAAAAACCACTGTTACAATGGTTAAAACTTGCATTAGAAAATAGAAGAGTATTTATTAAATCATCTAAATCACCAACTAAAAACTAACGTCAAACTGAATTTTGAAGTAACATTATCTAAACATCAGACTACATACAGGTTTACTGTTGTGAGTATGTAAAACACAGAGTTTATCCTTGTATTATTATTGCATTATTTTCCATATGAATAATTGTAAACCTGCTTTTGCTGTACTCTGTCTACATACATAATTTATAATAATTAATATTTTTAATATAATGAAAATAGAATTATATAATATATGCTGTTCTATAACTTTCTTTTTCCATTAACATTTTCCATGTTTTCCTACATCAATATAATCAGTGACTATGGACAGTATTGAAAAATAGTTTATTTTATGGAAATAATTTATTTAAGCCTCTACTCAGTGGTGTTTGGATAAGTTTAGGGACTTCTCTCCTATAAATAATATTTCAAAGAATAATCAGACTCCATTTCAGTAGTGGTAGAAACATGAGACAAAAATAAATGGCCAAATAATTTTATTAAATAAATAGGAGCCCATAATTCTAAGCACTATATAAAATATTCACTTTTTGTACGTAAGGCTTTTAAATGATACTGTTTTCTATGCCAGCAACCTATCTTTAGTTATATTCTTCTTAAACATATTGGACAATTTGTATTCACATGTTCTTCCTATGAGAATTACTCCCTGGCAATAGTTACTATTAATGGAGATCAAGTAAAACTTCCAGCATCCCAGGTCCACAGAGCACAAGACACAGAGACAAGGAAATTGCTGAGCTCTGGGCCTGGGCAGATGCCACCTTAGACTAACAGATTTCCCCACCCAGAACCCCCTACCACCACACCAGGGATGTTTAGTGTTGAATACTGACCATTATGTATCTTCTGGGGTATAAATAATATAAAACTTTAATATCTTAAAAAAAATAAATGGTGACTAATTGAAGACAGAAACTTACTGTACTACAAAATATTGGCATCTAATACATGTGCGTGTGTGTGTACAGAAGCAAGTCAGACAGGTGTGGGGAGGTGGGGACTGAGGGATTAGACGAAGAGCACACATACAGGATCCACAGATACAGACGCCAGTGTGGTGATGCCCCTGGGGGAGGGGTGGGGCAGAGGCAGGGTACAGATGGGCCAAGGGGACAGAAATTGGGGCATCTGTGATAGTGTCCACAATAAAATGAGAAGTTGAAAATATATGTTACAGTTTTTAAAAAAGTGACATTTTTACTACTTTTGAAATTTGTGAAGCCTTTTAGTCAAATATTATTCCACTTTCACTGCTTGTATTTCAAAGATGAATTCAGAGATTTTATGAAGGCTTTGAAATGATGGATTCCCAAAATATGGAGTCACATATTTAGCTTAATTAAAATAACTTTTGAAATCAAAAGATAAAAGGAAAAAAGTGGGCAGGTCTAACTTGAAGGGAGCTGAGATGTCTTTGGGGAATTGGGTTCTCTTTGGTCAGATGGGATGATGACGATGATGATTTTATGTATTTTGAACTCATCCCAAGGACACCAACTATAAGAGATAAAGTTCAGCCTCTGCTGGCCTGTATCAATTCCACTAATCTAAAGTGCCACTAACTTATTCAACAATGAATTAATGACTACTATAGAGGATTATTTTTTCTTCCTTTTAAGACAGGAACTAAAATTAAATGCTTTCTTTTCAGAATCATTAGGACCTTCTGGAGAAGAAAAGAGCTGTTGTTTCCACATTCAGGTGTTAATCAAATGACATTGACAATGTAATTTCCCTATCTGCAAAACCTGTCTCCCTGAGCTAAATTTTTCCTTAATTGGAATGTCTTTAAATAACTCAACTGATAAAAATGTGGACAAGACTAACATTAAAACAGTGAAATTGAATAAAGTTTCAGGACTATTCAGGGAGGGCTCAAGCTCCATTCTTCTTATCACTGAGGTTATTTTCAAGTTGTGAATGCACACCATTAACTTCTAGTCTTCCAACTATCGAGAAACAGTCCAGGGCCCTGACCTGGCAGCTCAGTTGGTTAGAGCATTGTCCCAGATACACCAAGGTTGCAGATTCAAACTCTGGTACCAACCAAAAAGCTAAATATTGCTTCAAAACTTGTAGTGGTAGGGAATTCATAATCTCAGGAAGAAACACGCCACGAGACTCTCCGAGAGACAGCCTCTGGAAAACAATGGAATAAGGTGGCTCTTTCACATACAACCAAATATTTGAAGACAGCTATTATATTTCTAATAATTATCTTCTGAACTGAGATAAACATCTCCACTTTAATTTCATGTAGCACAGAATATACCCTGGTCATTATATTTGTTAATCTCCTTTTGATAAATTAAATTTTGTCAAGGTCTTTTAGTATAGTAACAAAAATGAGATCTTATAACAAGAATTAGTTCTCCCAATAAGATCTAACTGGTACAAAACACAATGCCATTATTACCTGCTTTCTTTAGGCTGTTCTATCACAAACGACAATCCAGGATTGTATTAATTACTAAAAAAATAAGGAATTAATTTCCTTCCCCTCCTTTCTCCAGCACCACATTACAGACCAATTACTAGAACACTGGAAATACTATATCTTATCTCCTTTCTGTCTCAGAGCAAAACTGGGCAAGAAAAAGGGGGAGCATGCAATAAGGAGATCAGGCTTAAGGTGGGGGGTAAAGGGGGAGTACTACTGGCTTGCAAGCAATGTTAAAAGGATTTTAGCAATAGGAAAAAATGCAAAGTTTTGAAACAAAGCAAATCCTTAAAGGTATTCTTTCAATCTTTCACTTTCTACCAAAGAATATAGTTTGCACATATTTCATATAGAGTTAAGTCCACAGTCAGGAAAACCAAACTTTCCTCTGTATTGCAACAGTTTCTTTAGTGTCTAAGATTAGGGGTTCATTTAGGTGAATGTAAATATATTGTAACCTCTCATGGGATTTTCTACATGTCAACTGACATTTTAGTCAGAGAAGGGTTTCCTGGAAACTCTCCTTAAACCTTGCAGTTGTTTTTTTTTCCAGCAATTAATTTCTGGTTAAGAATTCTAGATTATAGAAATTTGCACTAATTTCAGTCAATAAACCACACACAGCCTTCTCCAAATCAACTAACCTATTAGCCCAAATCATATTGAAAACAATTGTAACATTTAACTGCAAAATAGATTTATCTTGGAGTCAGAAAAATGAAATAGAAATAAAGAGTACCATTTAATCCTCAAGAGAAAAGGCTGAGGTAGTACTTAGAAATTACTTCAACTATTGCTCTGTTGAGAGTTCTCTGCTGTTTTATATTTATAATGTTTGCATGCTTCGATAATGTATTATCAAGAGAAGTTATAGAATCATGTTCCTGGGACAATTTTAATAACTTGAAAATTATATTATTTCATTTAATAATAAATTAAATATTATATCATTTAGTTCAAGAGGATGACTAGAGGCCTGATACAGTATATCTTCAAACCACCTCCTCAACCTGTCCCCTGAACCTTCCTATAAACACCAATTATCTGGACAACCATTAATGCTAATTCTTCTAGAAGGTTCCCAAATTTCTCACTTTCATGCTTATCATCCTGTATTTTGCTTAAAATGTTCCCATCTAATAGCTTTACTGGAGAACTACACTTTCATATTAAAAACCATTAAATCTGAGCCCTAGGGCAAAGGTTCAAAGCATGACCTTCCCTCCTCTTCTTACCTTACAGTGCTTCCTTGCCTCTTACTGTGATAGTGTTTGTATTGTGTGTGTGTGACTATTGATATGCGTGTTTTATAGTCCTTTCCCAAATGTAAGTATATCCAGGGCAGGTTTTGCACCTTGTGGTTGCAGGCAAAGGGGAGATTAGCATCTGGTGGTCAAGAATAGCTTTCCAGAGACCCTCACTAGTATTTGTTAAAGGGAAGATCCCAGTGCTCTTTTCTACTCTGTGATTCTCTTATTATGTAAAGCCACAAAGAGTATATTATGGATCTCTTCCATACAAGAACCTAATATTAATATGTTGTCATTAATTCCACCTTGATATTTGTTATGCCTTTATAGGATTCCCATTTTGTAATCTTATAAAGAAAAATCAATTCATGTTATTCACTATAAGCTAAGTAGAACTATATTCATAAAAAGCCAATTCCTAATTATGCAAATGCTACTTATCTTACTAATAATTTTATATAATAAAATGTAGAGTTCATTTGTCAAATATGTAGAAGAAAAGAAATTTTTGAAAAATTAAAAGCTGACAGCTAAACTGCCCCCAATTTGCACATTCAAGCACAAGCAGAAAAGACCCTGACATAAGTACAATAGGTCAGTATTTATTGGACATTTTGATAATGTTCTTAATGACTGAAATGATGAAAGAATATTCAGGGACTTAGAAGTTTGATTTTTGCATATAGCTTTTGAATAGTCTATAATGTTTATACATATTTACTTATTTTATAACTCCTATATGGCTCTCATTGTAAGTGAGATACTGCTTTAAGTGCCTTGTACATATTAATTTGATTTGAACAAAACTCCTTTGGGTTGGTACTACTTTACAGATACATTGAGGTGTTAAACAACTTGCCCAAAAAGAACAGAGACAGTAAGCAGAACAGCCAGGGTTTGAATTCAGTGTGGCTGAATTCTCAGCCACAGCCCAGGAAGAAATTCTTTAGAGAATGTGTTTCTATAGAATTCAAGAGGGCTTGTGATGAACACTGGAATGAAACTTCATTATTATTGTTGTTGTTGTTATTATTACTATTATTCCAAGTTCTCTCATTTCCCATCCATTCCCATATGTGCAACCATCACAGTTTAACTTGAACGCAGACACTGAACTGTGTAAAAAGCTGGGGCAGACATTCCGGCTTAATACCTGTTCTGTCTGCTTTTCAGCAGAAATCTGTGACCTTGTTCTAGTTATTACAATGATCATAAAATCACTTTCCTACTTAACATTGAGATTGGTATTAACTCAACTGTTTATTTCAAGGTTATTACAAGAATAATATATATTAGCATTTTAATGAATAGAGTAGTCTAAAAATACAAGACACCATTAAAGGGAAAAGGGTGAGGGGAAATATGTCCTTGTGACATGGTGATTGGTGAACAGTATTAAAACTATCTGCCCATCCTCTTTGTGGTTTGTTAGATGAAGGCCTGGCAACCAGCTTGCTGAGTTGTGAGGTGAGACACACCACAGAAATTTTGGGTCAGAAAATCATTGTGGACAATAATATCGCTCGACCTTGATAGTTGAATAGTTAATAGAAATGCCCATATTGGCCAGAGCATGTTCTGGGATGCACCCTGATTTATCCATTGCCTGTGCGGCCAAAGCGATTGATTGAAAGAGCGGAGCTGACACAAACAGCATCTGTTTTTGTGAAAATGTCTGGTGGCTACTATGTCGATGAGTAACAGAAACAGCTTCTGTACTCAGTTGCTCTTTGTGATGTGGATGAAGCAATTAGGGTCTGATTTCTCAATTAAAATTTTACCAGATAAAGGCAATGTGGGATTTACCAAAATGCTATGTAAAGCAAGTGCTAATCATTACTTGAAATTTGCTCTAATTTCTAAGGATTAGTATTTAGGAAAACACCTTTATCTCAGTTCTGTCTTTGCTGAGGCCTAAAATTGTGTTCTGCATGCTTTACTTCCCAAGCCTTGATTAAAATAAAATAAACAGAACAATAAATATCAATTGTTGTTCATTTTAAATTATAACTGGTAAATTTTAGACATTCAAAAAAATTAAATACATTCTAAAAATAATCCTGCCTGAATTTTCTCTCGTTATATGACTCATTATGTGTTGCCACTGTCCTTTAAATAATATGAAAGACAAAACCTGGCTTCACATAAACACTTTGATATGTGTTGGACAGTTTATTGTCTTAGAGTACAAAGTTACCTTGAGGTGTCAACCAGTTTTCCTATGGCTTCAGGGACTGTGGCCAAATAAACCTTCACACACAATGACATCTACTTGCAGCTCCTTGAGAATAGATTCACGCCTTCTGTTACATTTTAGAAACCTTTACATCTTATCTAATAATTCCTAACAATAAATAGCATGATTCTAGCACATAGTAAGTGCCTAAAACTTTGTTAATTAGTTTATCTACTTTATTAATATTATATTCTACAATAGTTACTAATAGTTCTAAGAAATAAGTTTTAACTTAGCAAAATACTTATTTTTCAATAAATACTTTTTATTATTTATTTTTATTGCATCTTTTTTCCATTACCACTTAGTCCCCTTACACCACCCTCCCAGCTGAAATCACCACACTGTTGTCCATGTCCATGATTCCTTTTTCCTGTTTGCTAGATCCCTCACACCCTGACACCCTACTTAGCTGTCATCCTGCTGTCCATCTGAGCCTGTCTGTATCTTGCTGATTAGTTCAGTTTGTTCACTATATTCTACACATGAGTGAAATTATATGGTATTTGTCTTTCTCTGACTGGCTTATTCCACTTAGCATAATGTTCTCCAGGTCCATCCATACTATCGCAAAGGGTAAAACTATCTTCCTTTTTATAACTGAGTAGCATTCCATTGTGTAAATGTATCATAGTTTCTTTTTTATTATCCACTCATCTATTGATGGACATTTGGGTTGTTTCCATAATTTGATGATTGTAAATAATGCTGCAATGAACATAGGGGTGCTTATATTCTTTTAAATTAGTGTTTTGGGCTCCTTCAGATATATTCCCAGGAGTGGAATTGCTGGGTCACAAGGCAGATCTGTTTTTAATTTTTTGAGGTAACTCCATACTGCAACCCACAGAGGCTGCACCAACCTGCATTCCCACCAACAGTGCAAAAAGGTTCTCCTTTCTCCACATCCTTGCCAGCAGTTGTTGTTTGTTAATTTGTTGATTATAGCCATTTGACAGGTGTGAGATGATACCACATTGTGGTTTTTATCTGAATTTCTCTGATGATTAGTGACATTGACCATCACTTCATATATCTACTGGCCTCCTATATGTTCTCTTTGGATAAGTATTTATTCAGGTCCTTTGACCATTTTTTAAAATTGGGTTGTTTGTTTTTTTGGTGTTGAGTATTGTAAGTTCTCTATATATTTTATATATTATAAAAATTGGATATTAACTCTTTATCAGATATATCAGTGAATATCAGAATAAATTCCACTGGATATGGTATATGATCTTTTTGATGCATTGCTGAATAGTTTGCTAATATCTAGTTAATGATAATAGCATCTATGTTCATCAGGCATATTGGCCTGTAATTTTTTTCTTTGTAGTGTCTTCACCTGGTCTCAGAGTTAGGATAATGCTGGCCTTGTACAATGAGCTCCGGAGCCTTCCCTCCTCTTCAATTTTATGAAATATTTTGGGAAGGAGAGGTGTTCTTGCAACATTTGGTAAAATTCAAACATTGTGAAGCTATCCAGTCCAGGGTTTTGTTCGTTGGGAGTTTTTTGATTATTGTTTCAATTTCACTAGGTGCAATCTGTCTATTCAAATTCTCTGATTCTTCCTAAATTAGTTTTGAAAGGTTGTATGTTTATCATTTTTTAGAATCTGTTTTAGTTCTGCTTTGATCTTTATTGTTTTCTTCCTTCTATTCACTTTGGGCTTTTTCTCTTTTTAGTTCCCTTTTCTATATCATTTATTTGTGCTTTTTCTTAATGCTTTGAATTTCCCTGTTAGGATTGCTTTCCCAGTGTTCCATAGATTTTGGATTGCTGTGTCCTCATTTTCATATGTTTCAAGGTATCTTTTGATTTTTTTTCCTTGATCTCGATATTGACCCATTCATTATTTAATAACATGTTATTTAGCTTTTATACCTTTGCATGTTTTTCAGGGTTCTTCTTATCACTGATTTTTAGTTTCATAGCATTATGGTCAGAGGAGATGCTTGATATGATTTCAATCTTCTTATGTGTATTGAGACTGGTTTTGTGTCCTAACATGTGTTGTAGCCTAGAAAACATTCCACAGACACTTGAAAAGTATGTATATTCTGCTGTTCTGGTGAGTCTAGTGTGTCATTTAAGGCTGCTGTCTTCCTGTTGATTTTTTTGTCTGGAAGATATGTCCATTGAAGTCAAAGGAGTGTAAAATCCCCAGCTATGACTGTGCATCTGTCAATCTCTCCTTCTATGTCCATCAAGGTTTGCTTTACAAATTTAGGTGCTTCTGTGTTGGGTGTGTAAGTGTTTGCTAGGATTGTATCCTTTGTTGGATTGTTCTCTTCATTGTTAAGTAGTGTCCTTCTTTGTCTCTTACTATAGTCTTGGTTTTAAAATCTATGTTTTTGGATATAAGTACAGTTACCCCAGCTTTTTTCCCTTATCATTTGCATGAAATATCTTTTTCCATCCTTTTACTTTTGTCTTTGTGTATCTTTCAATGTGAGGTGTGTCTCTTGGAGGCAGCATATATGAGTCTTATTTTCTTATCCATTCAGCTACCCTACATCTTTTTGTTGGAGCATTTAAGCCACTTACATTTTAGGTGATTACTGATAGATATGTGCATAGTGCCATTTTATTGTTTGGCTACTTTCCTCTGTTTTTTTCTTCTATCTCATTTTCTTCTTCTTAAACCAAGTCCTTTCACATTTGTTGCAGTACCGATTTGGTGTTAACAAACTCCTTTAGCTGTTTCTTGTCTGGGAAGCTCCTTATTTCTCCTTTGTTTTTAAATGATAGCCTTTCTGAGTAAAGTAGCTTTGTTTGTAGGTCCTTGTTTTTCATCACCTTGATTATTTCATTCCACTCCCTTCTTGCATGAAATGTTTCTTTTGAGAAATCAGATGACAGTCTAATTGGTGCTCTTTTGTAGGTAACTACCTGCTTTTCTCTTGTGGCTTTTAGGAATGTCCCCTTGTCTCTAACCCTTGCCATTTTAATTATGATGTGTCTCCATGTGGGCCTCTTTGGGTCCAGCTTGTTTGAGACTCTCTGAGCTTCCTGGACTGGTGTGTCTTTTTCCTTCAACAGATTAAGGAAGTTTTTAATCATTATTTTTTCAAAACAGATGCTGATCCTTTGCTCACTCTCTTCTTCTTCTGGCAGTCCCATGATACAGACGTTGTTATGCTTAATTTTGTTCCAAAGATTTCTTAAGCTCTTCTTCTTCTTCTTTTAATTCTTTTCTCTTTTTGCTGTTCTGCTTAGGTGTTTTTTCTACCTTGTCTCCAAATCATTGATTTGATTCTCTGCTTCATCTAACCTACCATTCATTCCTTCCAGTGTATTCTTTATTTCAGATATTTCATTCTTTATTTCTGACTGTACTTTTTATGATTTCCTTGTCTTTTTTGCATGCTGTTGAGTATCCTTATAATCATTACTCTAAACTTTCTATCTGGTAAATTGCTTGCTCCACTTCATCTAATTCTTCTGGAGAATTCTCTTGTCCTTTCATTTGGGATCTGTTTCTTTGTTCACCATTTTGGCTGCCTTTTTGTGATTGTTGCTATGTATTAGATAGATCTTCAAAGACTCTGGCACAGACCTATGTTAACGCTCTTCTTGTGACAAGCCCTGAGCAACCTGTTTGTAGCTAGCAGCTTTCCACAGCCTGTGGCTCCCTCTGCTTGGCCTATTTGTTTACAGAAAGAACCAGGCTCCACACCAATGCTGGATTTTACCAGCACCAGCCCTGTAAGGGTCAGCTAAAGTCTCAGGGCTATCAGAGATTTGTCTCTGCCTGCATGCTTTCTGTTAGGCTTAAAGAGTGAAAGTCTACCAGCTGTACTCCTCAGCAGCAAGGCATAAGCACCACAGAGTGGGGCAGAGTAATTCCTGTATATAGGGCTATTGCTTCCCTTCAGTCAGATACCCCTTGGAGGGGAGTGTTCTGCCTGAGAAGGATGGCTCCTGCAGTTTGGGGAATGACTTAGCACAGGGATCCTGGCAGGCGACCATTCAGTTCTATGCCCAGAGCCACCAGCTCCAGATTATTCTTAAGTTGTCTCTAGTGCACTCTGCCCTCTCTCATCCCACACCCAGGGTAAGTGACTACATAGGGAATTTTGTGCATTCATCCTTTAAGAGGTTTTCTGCATCTCTAGCCATTTCTCCCTGGTGGATAGAAACCCCACTGCTTGTCACAGCTATGCTATTTGGGTTCCTTTTCCTGTTCTGGTGCTCTAGGGTTGGAGAGTCCAGCTTGGGGTTTAGACCCCACACTTTTCAGAGAGAACCCCCTGACCACTGAAATTTCTCTCCAGGACTTCACTTGATGCCTGTGGAAGGCCAGCCAACCCTCTCACACCACCTCTGCAATCCTTACAAGTCATGTTGTGGTGATGTGGCTTCTTCCATCTGTCTATGGTTATAAGGCTTCTCTCCAGCTAGTGTTCAGTTGGCTATTCAGGATTATGTTTCTGCAATTTAGTTGTAATTCCAGTTTGGGCCTGGGAGGAGGTTAGTGTGGCTTCCACTTACTCTTCTGCCATTTTTGGTCCATTCTCATTAAATTATTAATGCTTTATCACTTTTTCATCATTCTATCTTTGTGTAATTAATGGTAAGAAGACAGATAACAGCAAATCCTCTGTTATTCATCCAATAGGCTTTCGCTTTCTATTAAATCCATTTCCATTAATATCCATTATAGTGATATTAGTCATGTTCCTACTTCCTACATTTATCTACCCTTCTTAGGCTTTCTTTATCTAGTTATCCTGTCCACTCCATACTGTAGATGTTCTGGAGCTAGTATTTAAGGTTTGTTTGATTAAATCCCTACCCTCCCTTTTATTGGTTTTAATTTTAGAAGATAGTTTTTTTTTTTTTCTCACAGTTTTTATCAATCAAACTGGGCTTTATATATGCTTCTTTAAACTTTGTCCTCTTAAAAAATGTATAGCCTTATATAATAATTAAGTGAAAATAAAGGGGATATATTCTTCAAATATAATTTTAAAAATTTAATGAGTTAACAATCTCTTTTTCTGCTCTCCAACAAATCAAATAACTATAATTCCAAATCTACATAATTATAATTAAGAAGCTACAAGCTTATTAAACATTTTTCATCATAAATTCACTACAATAAACTAACTTTTCCTATTCAATCCTTATGATGTGAAAGGTTCTCAATAAATCTTATCACAACCACTCACTTTTAAGAATTTAGTCTAAAGAGAGAATGATGAAAGTACACAAAATATAGTTATCAGAGTGTTAATCAATATGTTTATAATATGTATATGTATATATTTATAAACATATGTATATGCTTATAATAGAGCAAATTTGCAGAGAACTTAATCATCAAAAAAGGGGCTCATTGAAAAAGTGATGGTAAATGATAGTATGATAGTCTGACATTTTAAACGTCAGGAAAAGATTTGTAATGAATGTAAATATATTCATTTTATAGTGAAAAAAACAAAAGGGTCCTCAAAGAATATGAAATACATACAGTATAAATTTTATGCACACATATGTTTACATATACACATGCATGTACACAATTTTATATCAAGGGCTCAACTTAAATTGTTATCATGCTTTATATGACTCTACATGGTTATAAATCCATACTTGATAGATCAACAGATAAATAACAGAAAAAAGGATAAAAATATATAGAAAGTAAGATTATAATTGTTTAAAGATATTTATTTACTTTTAGAGAGAAGGGAAGGAAGGGAGAGAGAGAGAAACATCAATGCTATCTGATTGCCTTTCACATACCCCAAACTGGGACCTGGACCGCAACCCAACCATGTGCCCTGACTGGGAATCAAAAGAAGCAACCTTTTGATTTGCAGGCTGGCACTCAATCCACTGAGCCACACCAGCCAAGACCTAAGGTTATAATTTTTATTTAATTTGCTTTTATTTCTTACATTTTCTTCTTTATTACTTTTGTAGTGAAAAAGTAAATAAATTCTATATGAAATAATGACCAGTTTCAAGACAAAACCAGTGTACACTGTTAACTTTTATTATTGTTAATAGCATTCAGCAACTCAACCTACATATAATTAATTTTTCATGTTCTTGCTTCTATTATTATCATAGGTAGAGCATTCTGCTCAATATCTAGCATATACATATCAATTTCCCTAAAATGATAAAATTTTAACACCTTTCATTATTTCTTAAAAATAATGTTTTTTTTTTAATTTGTTTTTTTTTGTAACCTGCTCTGTTTGGGATACCATTGATTAACATGTAATTAATTCAAGCCCTGGCTGGCGTAGCTCAGTGGATTGAGCACAGGCTGGGAACCAAAGTGTCCCAAGTTCGATTCCCAGCCAGGGTACATTCTTGGGTTGCAGGCCATAACCCCCAGCAACCGCACATTGATGTCTGTCTCTCTCTCGCTATCTCCCTCCCTTCCCTCTCTAAAAAATAAATAAATAAAATATTTTAAAATGTAATTAATTCAATAAAAAACAAAAAAATAGGTATAATTGTTAAAAGTATAGATCATGCTGAAAATGAAGGAATATATAACTAAGTAACATTATGAAACATTTTGAAGACTGTCATGTATGTTTTAACTATTTTATTTTTTTTATTGTTGTTCAAGTACAGTTGTCTGCCTTTCCCCCACCCACCCCTAATTGCGAGTTGCCCACAGACCTCTTCTCCATAAAAGTGCTCATTATAGAAGATAAATTTTTTCTAGAAATTAAGCTAAATTAGCACTTACCAAATCACTTTAATATAGTAATTTTCCATTTCATAAATGCATAAAATTGCCCACTTGGCTGTGGCACAATCAACTTCATGCCACTTTATTTAAAATCTAGATGAAAGAACAATTTTTTGTCACTTTCCATTTTGGCTTTTCTAGTTTTTAATGTATTTGTCTAATGTAAACAGAAAATAATCAAGTTTTTAGGAGAGTGATTACTTTTCTTCCTTTATTAAAAAAGTTATATTGATAGCTAGTAACCTAAAAATAAAATCTAAAAATATATCTGCATGTTTGTCAACTTTTTGCATTACTAATAAACACTGCTAAAAATGAAATAAGAAGAAAAGTAACTAATATGTCATGGTAGGTTATAAAACTAACCACAAATTCTTCACTTCTTGCATCCTCACCTTTGCAATATGAAGTGGCAGATCAGAACATTGAAGTGTTGTTAGCTAGGGTGACAGAAGCTGAGATTTGAGAAGTGCTTATAATTGGGTCTTGATCTTTTTTACTGCTCTTGGGACCTTTCTACCACCGCTATGTAAGGAAGTTTGATCTCACAGAGACAGCCACCCCATCTGAGCCATCTTATACTATCTAGCACCAGTCCACTACAACACACTCAGAGAATTGTGAGGTAGATGCTTATTTAAATCTACTAAATTTGTAATTATTTCTTAGGCTGACTTAATAATATGAACTCTGGAAAAAAGTGAAGCCATTGTTTATATAATGATAAATGTTTACACAAATTGATGTAACCTGGAAGTCAAGGTTACCAAGGAATACACATGCACGAACATTGATGCCTTGACTCTACTAGTCAATGGGGGTGGTAGATGCTGTTGTGAGAGCATGTGTACTGTGTGGCTATCTCATTCAGTATCACTGAACAAGTACAGCAATAAATCTGCATCCAATTTTGAGTTAAGGTTGAACATTCCCTTGAACATTCCCCCTTGGAAGCTATTCCGATGATTCAGAAGGCTTTCAAAAACAATGCAATGAATAGAGCACAAATAAAAGTGTGGCACAAATGCTTCAAAGATGATCGAGAATGTGTTGAACATGATCTACATTCTGGAAGGCCTGCAGCAAGCAGAACACCTGAGAATGTTGAACTTGTACAGGCTACAATCAACCAAGATCACAGAAGCGTGTGAGGTCCCAAGGTGCCTATTTTGAAAGGGACTGAGTACAATGTCCTGGGTACAATGTTTCATATATCTTCTTCAGTAAATGTCTCTATTTTACATAGTACATGGCTGGGTACTTTCTGGACAGACCTTGTATACAGCCACTATCACTTCATTCATGAAAGCGTTCATCCCCTATCAATGAAAAGTCTATGCTCAAGAAAAAAGAAAATGTTTAAAACACCACTAAATGTTTAAAACACACTTTTAAAAAATGTGTTACTTTATCCTTTTTTTTTTACAAATAAAAACTTTATTGTAAATTGGCTCTAATCTTTCTTCTGAGCAAGAGAGGATTTGTGTACTTGATATTTTCTAAGTTTCTTTGATATTCTATATATTCTTCCTGAAGTTAACATATAATTGCTGGGGCTTGGAATTGAAAGCTAACAAGTTATAAGCATCCTAATTAACAATAAAGTAAAAACGTTTTTCAGTTAATAAGCTAAGAGTTTATAAGCTATGTTATAAAAATATCTACATATTAAAAACAAAAATACTTTTCTATAATCTATACAAAATAAAGGGCAAAAGTTTTCCCTTAACTCTGTCACTGTAACTGTACATCCTATTTGTTTGTATGGACACTTATTTAGTGCTTCTTATTATTAGGAAGTAAGTAAATATACCTCTGAAAATAAATCCTTTGACTCTAGTTAGCTGAGAAATTTCTTAGCAATCACGGCTAGCAGATTTTGAGAAAATATTTGTCTATTTGGAATATCTTTCATTATGATAATCTCTAAAATTATGGATTCAGTTATGAGTTAGTCTTCCTTAGTCCAAGAAATAATCTTAAGGGGAAAAAGCTGACATAATTTCACTTAATATGTAAATAATTTTAATAAATAAAGTTTACCAAATTTCTCATTTGGTAACCAAAATTTGGAAATCTAAAAAACAGCTTCACTCTACCCAAGAGGTCTACTTAAAGCTTGTTAACTAACATTCTGATATTTCATGATCATTGACAAGAAGTCACTTGGACAGGATCAATTTCTGTTGCAGTACTTGAGATTCCATACACTGGTCATCTTCTAAAACTAAATATGAATGTGAGTATTCATGGGGCAAAATATACAAAGTAACTTGTGTTATAATTGTTATGAGATAATTTATGTTTATGGTTTAAACATAACCAATTTCTCATAAAGTAATGAAGGCAAAAGGACTAATTAACTGAAGAGATTTGAAGAATATGAATTCACATAGAGAAGAGATACTAGTACCAATGGGAAATAAGTTTGGATGCAATATAATAGATAGAAAAGGTTAGGAGAAGATAGAACAGCATAAAGCAACTTCATATCTATTAATTTTTCAAATGGAAAGAAAACCTGATCAGAAGCTAGTACAACTACGGGGAAAATAAAAAGGAAGAATTTTAAATGAAATGACATCTGATTTTATTATGTTGTTCTGAATTACTCTAAAAAATATAGGTGCTTTGAATTTTCTTCTAAAGTGATGCAGTGTTTTAAATTACTACCAAATTCCAATGTTTACATCCTTGGTTTTCAGATTGATAGTTTTAAGAGGTTAAATTTATTATATATATTATTGAAATACCTAAATGAGTAATTTAACATAGTTTATTCTTAATGAAACACAAGTTTAACTTTTATGTTATTTTTTCTGAATCATAATGACATTATAATTCCATCTTAAAAGAAAAACCTCATGTGGCCCAATTTCCCATTTTAGTTACTATCTTCTCTTCTAATCCCTATATAAAGGGGGGACCCAAAAATTCCAGAATTATCTTCTCAAGGGTGGACCTCTTGTAGTACAGGCTCCCCTCCTAGATGGGTATTTTAGGAACTTATGTATATCAGTGTACCCGCTGTGTTGCTGTGAGTGACTGCATTCAGCTTCAGTAATTTTCTCTGAAGACTCCTTCAACACATTTGCCCATTTCATGATGGGTGAGTTGTGACTGCACCTGTTCACACTGCACCAAATGTTCAGCAGTTTTTGACCAAAAAATGCATGGCCTCCATGCCTCACCCTCCCTACTCACCCAATCTTACCCTGAGAAACTTTTTTTTTTCCCATGGATGAAAAAATTTCTCAAGTGGAAACTTTTTGCCAATGTATGGAAGAGGTGAAACAAAAAATGGCAGACACACTGAAAAGCATCAAGATATTGATAGATTCAAAAACTGTTTTGAGCAGTGGGAAAAAAAAATCTTGGTAGATGTATTGCATCAAATGGAGAATACTTTGAAGATGACTAAAGTTTAAATATACAAGAAGAAACACATAAGTTCTATAAATAAGTTCCATTTTGGGCCCCCCCTCATACAATGAAGCTATCTCTGTTCCACTAAATATACTTCCTCTTAATCTACCTCATAGTTATCTCTATTTTTATTTATAGAACTAACTATAATTGTTATAGATTATTTTCTATTCCCCATTGGACTGAAATATCTGTGAAGGCAAAATCTATTTTTTAATGGTTATATCCTCAATGTCAAGAGTTCCTGGCATATAGTATATACTCAATAAATATTTGATGGATGAATGGATAAACTAATAAATTGATGAATATTTATTATAGCTATTTTAAAATTAAAGAACTTTTTTAGAAAACTTTTAATTTCATAGAAAAATGAGGAAGATATAGAAATTTTCCATATAGTCCTTGATCTCACAAATGCATAGCCTCCCCTAACATCAATACTTCCCACCACAGTGGTACATTTCTTGCAGTTGATAAAACTACATTGACACATTGTAATTATCCAAAGTCTGTAGTTTACATTAGAATTCACTCTTGGTGTTGTAAATTGTATGGGTCTGCGCAATGTATAATGACATGAATCCATCATTAAAACAGCATACATAGTATTTTCACAGCCCTAAACTCCTTTGTGTCCTGCCTGTGTTATTTTTAATTTCAAAGTCTACTTGTTCATTATGGTACATAAGAAGATGATTAACTTTTGTATATCAACTTTGAATCCTATAACCTTGCTAAAATTTCTTATTTATTCCAGGATTTTTTTAGTTCATGTCATCTGTAAACAGACTGTTTTATTTCTTCATTCCTAAACTGTAAATCTTTTATTTCATGTTCTTGTCTTATTGTATTAGCTAGGACTTCCAGTACAATGTTGAAAAGGAGTGCTTACAGGGAGCATCCTTGCCTTGTTTCTGATGCAAGTGGGAAAAACTTCAACTTTCTCACCATTATGATTGTAGCCATAGTTTTTTTTTTTTTTTTTGTAGGTATCCTTACCATGTTGAGGAATTTCCCCTGTATTCTTAGTCAGCTTCTAAAATTTACTCTGATTCTTCCACATACTACAATCTAGCTCTTTCTCCAAAATTCCAACAAAACTGACCTTGGCAAAGTCATCCATACATCACATATAATCAATGTAATGTTATGTTGATTAACTTCTTTGCAGTATTTGACATTGCTGATTATTCATTTCTCAACACACTGTTTATCCTTAAATTTTATGGTGCCATGTTCTCCTGGTTCCTCTTCTATTTCCCTGACCTCTCCTTCTGAGACTCCCCTATAGAATTAACTTATTTTACCTGCTCCTTAATTATTGATGACCCTCTCTTATCAGTTTCCATTGATAGATCCTCTCATCTTTTTGGAAGTTTTTGTTCTTCTGGGGAGATCCACACATGTCCTAAGCATTGATGACTATTTGTATAATTATGACTCACAAATCTATGTCTAACTTCTTAACTGATACTTAGCAATTTCCTCAAATTTAGTATGTGAAATAATCAACTAATTTTTTGCCTCATAACCCAGTGTATCCTTTATTTGCACTATCTCAGTAAATGACACCAAGTTGGTCAGGTCAGACACTGGTGATGTTTTTTCTTCATACTTTACTTCCTTTAAACTCCTTCTACTCAACTGCTCCATTAATTGCCAATAATTATCTACTATGAGTAATACTATAAATATTTACTATTTCCTCCCCATTACCTTTCGTGCTTCACTGATTCAGGCCAAGATCATCATGTCTGACCAGGTCTTCTGCAATAACCTTCTAATTGTCCATTTGCTTTAATCTGATCTGGTCTATTTTTTTTTCATATTACAAAGACAGAGACCTTCTAAAAGTGCAAATCATCTTCACTGCTCTCAGCGTAAGTACAATTCCTTCACAGTGATTGCAAGAACACGGAATCTATCATGATCGCCACCTCTAGACTCATTGCTGGCTACCATGTCTCACACTTTCAAGATCTAGTCACAATGAATTTTTTTCAGTTCATGGAATCATGACTTTTCTTATCTCTGGCTATTTAAGCAATTATTTCCTCTGTTTTGAATACTTTTAGCTTTCTGTCTGCTGTATTGAAATGATCTTCAAAAATTAGCAAGACATAATTTTTTAGGTTGGCATGAATTTTCTGACACCTAAGTTAAGTATCAGAATACCTGCTGTACATTCCTTAGGCTCCCTATACTTCTCCTACCACAGTGCCAATCATACCTATCTATTTGTTAATTTATCTTATATCCTAGCTAGACAGCAATTTCTGCAAATTTGCTTACCATTGCATTCTACCATTTAGGTAACTATTTCTTAGCCAGTACTCAATCAATATTTAAGAATCAATGAAAACTAAGATTTTATTTTTTTAAAAAGTGAATCACTTATTTTCTTCTCTTTGGTTGCATTAAGAAACAATGTATTTGTGTTGTAAAAATTTATATTTATTATTAGTTTACTGCAAATTATAAAAATTTTATAGCCTACAGAAAATTATGTCATGAAACTTGAACAATTTATTAATTAGCAAAATTTTTATATGTATACTCTAGAACATTCACTAGTAATAGAAATTTCTATGTGAAATAAATGTGTAACATTTGGCTCCAAATTACATAGTACTATCCAGGAATGTGAGGAGGTAATTGAGAAGTAATTTCAGGCTTAACTGCATGGTTGTCTAGAGGAAAGTCCCCTGGAAAAGGAGTTAGCATCACGTGCACATCTGTGCAAACAAACAGTCGTTAATGTGGCCAATGTCTTCAACTCTGAAGATGTGAAGTGCTGTTTTTTTTTTCTTCCCCTTGCTCAAAGATGTTTTTCTATTGGTTTTAATGGACATCAGAAGTGAATCTTAATAACACTAAGAGACTTAGGACATTGGGGTTTGGAGATAGGTCTGTATGAGGGGGATGTGTGTGATGGAGAAAGAGAAAGAGCAAGAGAGAGATAGATAGAGGTAAAAGATGGATATTGGAGGATACAGGCAGGTCAAGAATTAAGTCAAAGTAAAGCAATATTGTCTAGCAAATGAACTTCACAAATCTGAGCAAGTCAATGTCTTCAAGCTTTCACACATAATTTATAAATGTAGGTAATGTGAGAATTGATTGCAGATGTGGTAAAGTGTTTTGTACTTCTCAGACACTAGATGCTTTGAGAGGAAAGAGAGGATAAAATTGGATGAGAATTTCTTTTGAAATAAGTAGTATCGAGAACTTAAAACAAGGCTACTACCAAAGAATGAAGTTTGAGGTAAAATCAAAAGCAATTTGTACCTCCAAGAATAGCACATATTATTTTTATTATTGTTCAGTTACAGTTGTCCCACCTTTTTCCCCATTGTTCTCCCCTACCCCATCCCCCCACTTCCAAAGTCAATCCCCACCACTGTCCATGCCAATGAGTCCTCTATTCATGTTCCTTTGTTTGCCCCTTCCCCTTCTTTCCTCCCTTCTCCCCCTCCCCTCTGGTCATTGTTAATTCATGCTTTATTTCCAAGTCTCTGGTTCTATTTTGCTCATTGGTTAGCTTTGTTGATTAAGTTCCACTTACAGATGAGGTCATATGGTGTTTATCTTTCACCACCTGTTGCTGCTAATAGTGTCATTCTTCTGGTAAAATTATGAACAAGGAATTACTGTTCGAAACTATGGCTGAAAATATTCAAGTATTTATTTAAAAAGTGAACAAAGACACTGTTTATTTTAGTTATTTAAATACATTTTCTTCTTCAATTATATATTTGGTTCTTAAAAAGTAGCCAAAAATGTTATATACTACAAATCTAAGGCACTGCCATATTTAGGGTTAATGGGCTTAAAATATAATACTAAATTGTTATTCTATTCATACATTCCTGTTAGAGATATTTATGTCTATAATTTTCCTCAGAGCTATAGACTTTCCTATGGATATGATTCTCATATTAAACTCTGAAACTCACTGTACATATTTGGAGACTGGGTCAAAATGGCTACAGCAATTTTATTTGTATGGCACTGTATCAAACTCTCTAAAATAGCAGCAAGTTAATAAAAGCCTTGAAAGAGAATTATCTTTAAAATGAATTAATGAACAAGGTACTTTTCAGCAATCATATAATTAACTTTTTAGATGTAATGCATACACACTAATGTAATATTTATACAATACAAGAAAAAAGTATGTAAAAATAAATCACACTAAAAGCTAATAACTTGTGGCCCAAAACAGCAGTTAATGATTTTATTTAGTCATTCATTAAACTAATAATGATTGAGTCCTACTATGTATAACTGTGTTTCCTTTAGACAATATAACTTTTCTTCTTCAAAACTATATTTCAAAAGTCATAGAAATCTCCAAATTTCCCAAAGTTTATGCTAGTTGACAGAAGTTCTAATAAAAAACATGTTTGGTTTTCTTATATCAAGCAAATATAATCTACTTCTTATTCTTCTTGGTACTGCTTTGAAAAAACAATGTAGCAATCTGTTCAAACTTAATCATGGTATTATTTTTAATCACAGGGGAAAATCTCCATATAAGTTTACATAGTGTTAACATGTACAGTTATTTCCCTAATTGGGACTCATTTGGAATTTGTGAAATTTATCCTGAATCATAATTATGCATGACAATTAAGTACTTCACAGATGAAAAAGAAACATTTTGAAATGTGATCAATGACTATTTAGTATCTGCAGTTTTTTGAGAAGACTTTGAGGAACAATATAACTAGAATACTGTATTGTCTTCCTTCATATAATTATAGTCTTAGGAAACTAAAAAATTAGAACATCTAAAGAATACTGATGAATATTACCTGTTACTAAAGTGAGTTCTGGTTTATTTAGAGTGACTATGTTAATTTCAGTAAACTGACTTAGGGATTATTTTCTACTGCAAATAAAAATTTGAATGAATATATTAACATTAGAGAGATGAGAAATTTATTAAATTCCACTAGTACTTGTAAGTGCTACTCATTAAAATATTTGAAAATTATTTATTGAGAACACCACTAATAAAAATAAAATGTAAATATAAAAGGAAAATGATAAAATTGAGGGTCCTACAGAGAAGTGAATTAATTAGCAACATACAGCAGTCTTATGCAGAAAGTCCACAAGACATCACAGCCAAATTTGTCAGTCACTCATTTCAAGGGGATAGCTACTGAAATGCTTAAATCTTGCACTTACCAACCTCCACAACACTAGAACAGTTGGGATCTGTGAAGCCGTCCGGGCACTCACAGGTAAAGGAGTCTTCAGACAATCCCGACAAACAGATACCTCCATTTTCACATGGATTGGGATCACAAATATCACCTGAGGAATAAAGAAACAGATTTTGATGTTTATTTGTCTTAACACTAAAGTGTATTTTTTGGCATATCCCACTCATCTTTCTCTGGTAAAGTGACCATATAATTTACATTTACAGACAAAGTGTGTGCTTTTAAGACACATGGTATGTAATATGGTCAAAATTAAATTTTTAAATTGAAACAGTTAATGCTAAATTGCATACTAAAAGCTAATAACTCAGTTTGGGGGTCCTTCATTACATGTAAATAAAATACTATGTAATTTGTTAAATATTAACTGAAATATCTATGGTAGAATGGGGTTATTAATTACCCCAATAAATAACCTTTCAATATCCACACACTTGGCTCTGTAACTTTCGAGGTCTTCTGACTAAGTGAATTTATTCCTGGATCCCTAGAATCTGGGCTTGTTCCTGTGATTTACTTTGGCCAGTAGGATGTTAGCATACTTAAAGTTTATGATTTCACTCATATGTGGAATCTAGTGAACAAACTGAACTAACAAGGGAAATGAGGACAAACTCATAGATGGAGAGCAGGATGACGGCTAAGGTGGGGGGAGGTGAAGGGGTGGAGGGATTGAGCAACAAGAAAAAGAACTCCTGAATATGGACAACAGTGTGGTGATTGCTGGGGGAAGTGGGATATAAGAGGACTAAATTTAAATAAAAAATACAATAAAGAAATTATTGAATTGAAAAGCAGAAGAAAAAGCACTTGAGCATTTCTGCTTCCTCTCTTGGACCTCTCCCATGTCATGGAAATAAATTCAGGCTAGCTTTCTTGAGAGAAGTAAGACAAACTGGTAAGGATAAGAGAAAAACTGCTACTAAGAAATAAGTTGTGCCATAACAAAGACCTAAAATATGTGGCCTTGGCTTTGGTACTGGGTAGCAAATAAAGTGTGGGAAGGCACAGAGAGAATAGGTACAGCAGGCTAGAAAAATGGCTCTCCATGCTATGTAGAGAGAAGCAATTGGTAAAGCTGTCACCTGAGGAAACTTCAGTGAAAGAAAATGTACCTAATGAACTTTTGTATACAAGTAATGAGATTTCCAGGCAGAATAGGAAAGTGTCAGCTGGCTCTTACTAGCTTCATTTGATAAGGTACTATAAGAAGGAAATATGCTAAATAAAAAACTGATGAGTCTGAAAGTAAGAAAAAGAATATGGAAGAACCAGGACTTATCCCAGAATATAATCTGTTTTTTAACTCCAGGCTGTCAAACACGTGACAGATCAGATCCAGAGCTTGGTCAGAAAGACATGACCTCAACATAAATATCAAATCAAGGATATGGTTATAAGACCCTTTGTGAAAACATTTTAAATAATTCAGGTGCAACCTGAAAGACTCTCTCAGGTAATTCAAAGGGTTTCTAGAAATCGAAAGGATATTATCCCTGAGCAGCCCGGCAGACCGAAAATGGCATTAAGTCTCAAGTGAAAAGCGGCTTCAGACAGTCATGGGCATGACTTTATTGCACGGAGAGGATGTGAATCAAATTCAGAGAAGCCCACACTATTTTTAAAGGAGTTTTATAAGTGAAAGTACCATCTCCTAGATTAAGAAAATGAGACTTTTCATAAGCAAAAAAATACATCTGAGCCTGTATTTCCTACTATTTCATATTTCTTAAGAACTGTACTACCTTATAAGAGATTTCCCTTGAATTATTTCTTCTCTTTTCTGGACTAACTGCTTTACAATTTTAGAAAAACAAAAATAGAGGTTATTAGTTTTGTCAAATTTATAAATCAAGCCATTAGCTAACACTAGATAATACATAAAAATACTGAATTAACACTGAAGCAGATATGAGAAAAAACAGTCACGAAATAAGTGAGTAAATGAATGAATGAATATATTTTCAGAATACCATAGACTATAGTAAGGCTGGACCATCGGGCATTTAGCAATAGCTAAGAAAGTGTAAATAGGTTAGATTGAGGAAGCTCAAAAAGTGACATTGTATTTATAACATGAAGAGCCGATGATTGATTTACATGAATTTTAAAGTGTTGACATGATCATATCTATATTTTCAGATTCTCATGGCAGCATTCCATTGAGTGAAGTTGAATGGGGAGGTTGGTGGCTGGCAAAGGTATTTCGGTACACTGTATGTCCACTTCGATTTTATGCAGCTAGCCAGACACTCAGCTATTCCTCTTTTTGTTCATCCATTAGTCCACCTGTCCTTTGATTCCTTGAGTATGTTTTATGGTATGCACGGAGGTAAGTTTGACATAGAGAACTAAAAACAGACTTTACCAAGAAGAAGTGTGGAGCCTACTAGGGGAGAAAAAGAAGCGATAACAATTATAGCACATAATGATAAGGTCTGTGATTAGTGTAATGATCCAAATTGCAGGGTCAATGGAGACTTCTAAAAGGAAGTGCTGTCAGGTTATATAAAAAGAAGAGGTACAGGATCAACATCCCAAGCAAAGGGAGTAACATTCACAAAGGGAAAGGATCCTGGCTCATTGCAGAGTAGACCAACTGCAATTAGAACATACATGTGTATGAGTAATAGAGAGAAATAAGGTCCAAAAGGTGGCACATTGGGTCAAAAATTTGAACTTTATCTTTAAGCAGTGGCAAGTCATAAAAGAACTTTATGCTGGAAAAGTATGTGGCCACATCTGTGTTTTGGAATGATGTTTCAAGCAGCATTGTGTTGGGTCAAATAAAGGAGTCAAGGCTGAGAGTGAAAAGACTAAGCATTAATCTTTGACATAATCCCAGCAAAAAATGATAAGGATCTTCTTACTCCTCTTTAGAAGCAGCTGGGGACACAGAAAGCAATAGAGGCACCATTTAACCCCAATGCAGTTAATAAATACTAGGCAATGAAACAGAAAATAAAAGGTTTTGCAAATGAGTACCACCCCTTCCCCCAGATGATTAATCTAGAGCACTTATATTATTGTTGAAGTTTTCTAGAAAGACTCAGTCAACAATTTAAATGTGACACCGTGCCTCTCTGCCTTTGGTATGAGCAAAACTGCACCACTTTGTATAGTCAGACTAACAGCATGTACATTGCATGGAGATGACTAGTAATACCGAAACATTTTTTATGAGATGCCGACCATTATTTTGTGCAATGTCAATATTACAAAAAGAGGAGCTCTACATTCCCCAGACTAGATCAGTTGTTGGCAGCAATGTCCCCAGCTGAAGGCATGTTGTAGATGTTTCCATCCCTTTGTTTACACTGACAGAAGCAATGTCTCCAGGAGAAAGGCATGGCAGTCACAGAATCCTAGAGCTTCTTAAGCATACCATCTACATTTATGTATTTACCCAAACCAAGAACCTCTCATTCTGATCCCTCGCACTACTACAGCCACGCTCCTGCAAGTTTATGAACTGAAGTGATCTTGCAGTCCAGATATACCCAGGGCCGTGTGAGGCTGGAATGTATGATTCCTTTGACTAACCTTTCATTCTGAGTAGTTATGATGTTCTAAAAATCCTTTTTTGTTTTTTATACTTTCTCGCTTATAATACTTAATCTGATCAGTTTTCTACCAGGTGTGCATGCCAGTCTTAGGTTGCTCCTGTGGTCAAAATAAGACTGGTTGATCTGTTTACCTCTAATTATATCTTGTAGATGCCGGCTGCTGTTTAGCTGACTTATCTTTTCTCTCATCCTCATATATTTTGATCTATTTTGCTTATGTCTACTGATTTCTAATATATTATATACTTGTGAAAATTCATAATTTAGCTCCATTATTGACATTTACTTAGTATCTTCCTGAAAGTTAGAAAAGAGGTAATAGATTTAACCAAAATAATGTACTTGGTAGAATCAAGTTGACATTGTGACCAAATTAGTGTGGAGGTTTCGGGGGGGACCAGCAGTCTGGTTCGATTTCCAGAGCACCTCCCTGGATGATACAGTGGCCATCTTTTATAAAGAAACATGTTCGGTTTAGTTTTGAAGGAATCATTGTGTTTGAGAAGTCTGTGGGATATCCAAAATAAAAATACCCCATAAAGCTATTAATTGAACAGATATAAAATTAGAGAGGTTTTGCTACAATGTAATTGTTAAGTATGAATATGGAAACAATTTCAGTGAGAGTCTTTGAGGGGAGGGCAGAACAGGAAAGGGGAGCAGAGCAGTGAGGAAAAAGAACAGAGAGGTCCACCAAATAAGTTAGGGAAAAGAAGGAAGACTCTTCAAAACAGGGAAGAGAAAAAAGAAATCAAAGCTTGGCCCTTTCCATTCCAGTATAAGTACTCAGTCTATTCACTTAGGGTTTAGTACGCCGAGGTCTGCCCAAGATCAACAAAGGCCCCAATGTGTCCTGTTTAATATGGACAATGTCAACAGGAAACGAAGTTGTGCTCCTGGATATAGTAGAGGGACAACAGAAGCCTGTCAAACATAATTAGAATCACAGGCTATGCTTTAAATCTGTTTCCCTATACCCAATTATTAATAGTACCCTTGTTTCAAAAGTAAGTGCTAAGACAAAGTTGAGAGTGCAAGAAGTTTATTGAGAGGTAATGCCTGTAAAAGATAAAATTAGGAGGAAGCAGAAAGGGGCAGGAAAAGCCTTCATTTTGTGATGCAGATCTGACATCTGTGAAAAGAAGTGGGGGGTGGCGTGGGAGGTGGTAGAAGGAGCATTAAGCAAGTGATCCTCAGTCTGCAAAGCAGATTTGACAAAATGTTAGCCATTCTACCCGGGAGCCCTGGAGCAAATATTATTCTTTAGAAAAATACCCCAAAGACAGAAATGACCAGGCACTAGTGCCTTTACCACATTCAATCATTGGCTGGAGGCAGTCCAGGTACAGTGAAGTTCTCCAGCGCAAGTGGGGCCCCGAGAGTGCTGCAGGATGCTGGGAGCTAACTGCATTCTGCGTTCTTTCATAAAAGGAGACTGGAGCCCTACACCTGCGTGGGTGCCAGAGCCGCATTCACTCTCAACATTGTCCCGGCTTGGATAGTTTAGTTACACACCAATTATTTTCTCTACATGCCCCTTACGGTACAGATGAAGGCTGATACATTAAGTAAAAATAAATCCTCTCTGGCTGGAATTAAAATGCATTCTAGGGACTTCTGATTTCCTGTCACTTCAATTAATCTAAGAAAGCATCAGGTAACAATCCTCAGTCCTGATTAAAATTCAACAGACTCCCGGACTTCAAATCAGTGCATTTGTTCTGTTTGTTTGTTTATTTCCCTGTGGATGTGTTGGCAGAGTCTTTTAAAACTAAGATGGCAACCAGTACAACAAGGTAGGCTCAATAAAGGAAAATAAAACAATTCATGATTTCATGATTCTTTATTCCGCTGTCAGCAGGCTCCCAACATACACCTCTGCATATTATAATCTGTGTGCAGTGTTATACCTTGATGCTTCTTGGCTGGCTGGCCTCACGTGCTTTAGATTAGGACAGATGTGTTTAATTTGAATCTAACTATGTTTTATGATTCCATCTGTAGTTTATGGCAGACTCAGGCAAATTAAGCTGACGCCGATTCACCTTTTGGCAGTGAAATGAAGCAATTATTTTTCCCAGGGGCCAGAAATCACTGCAGGCTAAATTTAACTTCCCGTTTGCCTACTCTTTTCCCCACCCACTTACCACTCTCCAGTTCTGCTTGGACAGGGACCATCCTGTCTGTGTTCAGTGTCCACTTCATTTTTCTCACTGACATACCATTTTTCTCATAGTATCCTCCTGTTCAAGGAGATTTGGGGTCTTATATCACATCATTATAAATTTGTAATCTATGCTCTTTTAGCCTAGATAGCAAAGTGTGTAGGCATCTATAAAATACTCCATAGCAGTGCAAAAAAACAAGAAGAAGAATTCCTAAAATTGGTATCTTGATGTTTTAATTTGTGGGGTGTTTCTTCTGTGAGCTCAATATAAAACTATGCAACTTCTAATACCAGATAAAGGAGAAACTTCTGTGTTGTCATACTCTGGGAATTAGGTGAACAGAACAAACTAGTTGCTCTTATTGATATTTAAACACTCAACGGTTTGTGCACTCACTTTTTCTCTATTTGTCAGTGCCTATGTCCAGTTCACAGATCAGAGAGTCACTGATGTATTCACCATGCATTGATACTCCAGGAAGCACATTAGACCCAGCGATATGGCCTAAGATGAAGACACAGATGTTCCTGCACACTTAGAATTTATAATATAGTGAAGGGAATATGTAATGAAAAACTCACAAATAAATAAGCTAGGAACTTCCCATTGTGATTAAAGCATTTTAGGGGTTGGAAGAGGAGGAGAACAGGATGATGAGAAAAGCAGTAAATAACACTGGTTTCTTAAGACAGACAGTCAAGGAAGGCTTCTCTGAGGAAGAGCCACTTAAGCTGAAACCAGAAAGATGAATACAAGACAGTCATGTTAAAACCTAGGTAAGAGCCTTCTAGGCAGAGGGAACATTGGTGTGTGACCTAGTGATAGGCAAGAGAATGATTTTAAGAAATGGAAAGGACGTTAGGATATCCAGAGTGCAGTAACAAAATGTCACAAAAGTCTTTTTTTGTTGGCAACACAATTTTAGTGGGAAACAACTTATAATTCAAAGCCCACATTTGATTCTTTGTCCTCCTGATAATCAAGGGAATTTCTGCTAACCTTATTCTCAATATATATCAAACATCCACAAGAAATATTATACTTACATATTTACATATTTATTTATCGATATCTTCTGACATATGAATATTTTTAAATAGTACTGCTAACCTGAGCATGTATTAACACAGTTATGTATATATGTTAATATTTTTTGGATAAATGTATGCCTGTTCATTTTCTGTCCCTTCAACAATCTTAGAAGCTATCTAAAATATGTCTGCATCCTTATCCTTGCTTTCTATTTCTGCCAAAACTTGTATAGATATAAAATTAAAAGCAAACAAAAGTGTTAACGTATCATTCAAACATGTTACTTTGCTAACACAAGGTGCTATTTCATTCTTCAATATCCCCACAAACTAGATGTGAAGGATATTACAATACATATTTATATGTGGAAAAGTAAAACACTGAGACCACTTAAATTCATGTTCTCCAACCATGACAATGCAAGTCTGTGTATTACAACCCCATCTTCAGTTTAGTGCTCTTTCAATGAACTTGGCAGCTATAGTTTCATCATTGAATTTAAAACTAAAAGAAAAAGAGGCTTTGTTTTCAATTGCACAAGTTAGAATTTGAACCAACCTGTAAACAGAGTATTTGGCAAAATGAGCCAATTCTTATTTTGGATGAGCAATAACCCTACTTAAAATGAGATAAAGTTTATGATAGTTAGCATACCCAACCTGGTAAAACACACAGAAAATATTAGCACCCCTATGATTTATTGAGAGTGAAATTGTGCAGAACAAAATAAATGTCACTTTTGAATCAACAATAGACCTCTTAATTTACTTTGGTATCTCTTGAGAGACCATTTGTGTTCAACACTAAACGTTACCTGTTATACATTCTAATGAGTTTGATGCATAGATTTTTATTTTAAAGCTTTTTTTCACAAATTAAAAGTAATGAGTGTGGTCAGTTTACATTTTTAAAAGCATTTAAAAGGTTCAATTTGATTGTTAGCTTTATATGTACTTTATAAACAAATTCTAGTTGATATTTCAGGCAATCCTGCAATTTGAAGTAGAGAAGGAAATAAAATAAAATAAAATAAAATAAAATGCTAATAAGTTTATCTGCATTGAGAGGATGGATCAGATCTGCCATTTTATTGGAATATCATTAAACATACCTGTAATAACAGATCATCCAATCCTATACCACGGTGTTCAAAGAGCTCTGAAAGACCATATTCAGCTGTGGAAGACACAAATCTAATGAATGAACAAAGGAACTTAGACTCACTTAGGGCCACACTAATGCTAATTTAAAGCAGGATGTCTCTCAGCTGTTAGCCAGTGGTTTATCTCACTATTTCTGAAAATATTTCTCTTTTTAAATAACTTTTCTTGCCCTGGCTGGTGTAGCTCTGGATTGAGCGTGGGCTGTGAACCACAGCATCGCAGGTTTGATTCCCAGTCAGGGCACATGCCTGGGTTGCAGGCCATGGCCCCTAGCAACCGCACATTGATGTTTCTCTCTCTCTCTTTTTCCCTCCCTTCCCTCTCTAAAAATAAATAAATAAACTCTTTAAAAATTTAAAAAAATAACTTTTCTTTTAAAAGGTAACTTTTTTACAGGAACAAATTTGGAGGACACATGGACAAAAACTAGGGGCGGGGGGTAATGGGGGGAAGGGGGGAGGGTTGGGTGGGTGGGCTGGAATGGGAGTAGGGGGGAGAAAACTGTACTTGAACAATGATTAAAATAAAAAAAAGATAACTTTTTAAATGTTATGGGAATACTGAGCTAAAGAGATTAGAAGAAAATCAGTGACAATTGCTAAGTGTTGACTATTTGAATTTTATTTAATACATCCTTTAACACAGAGCCTTGATCAAGGCTAGTTAACTGCTCTACATTTTAGAAGAAAATCTTTTGGCATATTTTGTATTTTAAAACACTCTAGAGAGTCCCTTAAAATAACAACATCTAGAGTTTATAGGATTGAAAGGGACATTAGAGATGATCTAATCCAGTGGTTCTCAAATTTTGCTGTATGTTAGAACCACAGGGGAACTTTTCAAGTTCCTGATGCCCAATCCAATTAAATAAGAATCACTGGGGGTGAAGTCAGCCCATCACATTTCCTTAAAGCTTATTTGAAGATTCGAGTTTATGAAAGAAGGAAAATGAGCAAAAGAAAGTGAAGAAGGAAAGAAAGGAAGGAGGAAGGAAGAATGAAAAGAAGGAAGTTCTATTTTTCTGCCTTCAATTGAGAGGAAGGCAGATGAGGGAAGATATGTATTTGACCAGCTTTGTTAGTACACTGTGAATTTTGAAAATATAATTTGAAGGAAGCTAGAATTGGCAAATTGAAAATGAAGGCACTCAGTATGTTAAAAAGGATAGAAGAGATACCACTTAATACTAACAACATATATTGAATTCCTATAAACAATTAGCTGAAATTTTACAAACTATAAGAAAATTCAAACATACAGTGGAGTTCCCAAGTACATTTTGACAATATTATTTTGATCTATGAAGAATATCTATCTAGTCATTCAGTTGATATTTATTGAAGCCCATCTATGTGATATTAAAAGTGATAATTGCTGCACATATGTGGGGCCCCAGAGAGATAATGACCTGTTTTCTCTAGAGTCTACAAAGACACAAACAAATTGACAGGTAGTTATAACTGCATATCAAGTCTACCAGACAGGAAATGCCTAGTAAGAAGAGAGCACAGGAGTGGGGCATCAAATTCGGAACTGTGAGTCAGAAAGCTGCCTCAAAGCAAATGAATACCAGTTCAAGACCAGAGCATTAGTGGGATCAACCAGGCAATGAGGTGAGACAATAGATCCAAGACTGGGGGGAAAGCATGTCCAAATGCATGAGGCAGAGCCAGAGCATTTGTTTAAGAAGCAGAATGCCACTCATGCTGGCTACAGGGAAGAGAAGTAAGCAGAAATAGGCAAAAGCAAGACTGAAGAGTAGGTAGTAGCCAGGATAAACAGGGCCATTAAGACACTCTTAAGGAGTCTGGAAATTCCTGAGCATACAGGATAGCTATCTGAGGGAGTTAAGCAAGAAAATGATATTGTTATTGCCCATATTTAGTTGGTAAAGGGGAGCAAAAGGAACAAGACATGGAACTTAATAAAATAAGGAACATAAGCCTGCTTGCTAGCCAGGACTCTACCGCTTTACACTCTGGGGGATTATAGCATTACTCTGCCAATAAGATTAGCACTTCACCTTTCTCCCCTTTGGTACTGGATTGTTGCAGGAGGAGGTGCTCAACCACAGAGATCTGTCAGTCCAGTTGGGGGATGTGGGCACATCTGAAGCCTGTGAAAGCCTGGGAAATTGATTGGTTCTTTTGAAAAAACACCTAGTCCATCCCACATTCAGCTAATATAGTTCCGGGGGAACAAAGAAGCTTCTTTTGCCCGCCTAGTGATGCACTAGCCCACTCGTTTGTGCACTCTTAACCAGGGAGCATGTGATCATGTGGTGCTAGCAGCTACTGGGCCTGAAGCAGGTGACACAAACTCCAAAATGACTAAGCTCTCCAGCAGCCACATGGACTCCACCACCGAAGCAGCTGGGGACAAACTAAGCTACCTTGATGGGGACTGAGACTGCTAGCAGCTACCTGTGGGCTACAAAAGACTTCACTTTAATGTGAAGCAGACACTCTAGACACTGGCCTTTGTCTTGGCCTTGCTGAGGACATGGTTGTGCTAAAGAGACAGAAAAAAGTGGGACATTGGAAACCCCAGGGGCTGCTGCAAATACAATGGCATCAGAGACCTCAGGGAATGGAAGGTAACATGAACCTGTGATAAATGGAAGGTTGCTGCCTGGAAAAGAGAATAAAAATGATGGAGGGGAAGCATGCAGCCCCAGCTGACCTTGGAGACAAGAATTAATAGTGGCAACACGCACCCAACGATGTACTTGGTTAGAGGTCAACAGTCGGGGCTCAGGCAGGAAGTAGAAGGCAGGATTCATGCTTGTTGTTTTACCAGATAGTTGTAGTGAGGGTCAACACAGCAAAGGAGAAACCCCTGAAAGCTTAAGATTTCTTGAAAAATGCATAAAATAGCTTACTGAATTTGCAGGGGAGGTCAGAGATGCAACAGGGCTCCAATAGTAAAGGTGTCTGGGACATGTTGAACTCTCTTTTTAATCTTTCCTGACTGGTTTAGATCTCTGTAGCCTCAGGCTTGGCTTGGCTAACAATAGGGTACCATTCTGTGTGGCGTGGGAAATGTAGTCCAGCCCCCACTCGGAAAGGCCAGTGGGGGGTGAGGTCCGGCACACAGGACCCACACCCATGGATATGTTCTCCCGTGGGGAATCAGGCCTGCATTGTACCTTGGCTGCTGTGAGGCTTGCTTTTGATAAAACTTCCTTACCCTGAATTGAGGCAGCAAATGTTTACTGTATATCTCTAAAGTAACTTCCTAAAGTCTGTGCTAAACCTCCTAAGTATGGGGTATGACCAGTTCAACCATTTTTTCTCTTAATCTGTAACATCTTCACTTTGAAGTAATTAGCAACATTCTTTCCTTTGTTATCTATAAAAGATAATTACCTACAGTGAACCTGTGCATAGTAAATGAGGATCATCCTTGATGTAATGTGCCCAGAAAAGCAATAAATGCCTGTCCAGGCAAGGGTCAAGGCCCTCTCTCACTCAGAGAGTGGCCATGCCATCCCTTTGTCTCCACAGGACTCCTGTAGTCTGTGTGAATTTGTCTCCCATAGCCATGACACAGATCCTGCTGGCCAGGGTCCACATCAGCTAACCACCCAAAAAGCTGGAATTCTTCCCAAAGATATGTATTATATCCCTAGGAATGAGGCTAACAGAGGTATAGGGTATGGATAACTGCCTGATGTTTTCAGTTAATTTAGAAATGCATTGTTTTTTCTGGTGGTCTACAAGACTACCCTCCATATGGTTTTATCATTAACCACTATAAAAAGGAGACCTTATCCTAGAAGAGGGTGGATCCCTTCCTGGCTGGCCAAAACTGGGAGCAAAGGGCTGCTTTGCTCGTGTATGTCAGTTTCTCCTATTAAAGCTCTTATGAATTTGAACAAGGCTGTGTGTCAGTTCTTCAGAATCTATCCTGAATTTAGGCTTTTGGGCCTTTCCCCCAACAAATTTTATGCTCTAAGATTATATATTTTCATAATTATGAAAAAACTATAAGCCCAGTGAATTCTTCTTTCAGAGAATCGTGCAGTTTTTCAGTAGACAGGAAAGGACAAACCAAAAGATGAAATCTAGCTGTTGAATATAAATAATGCAGTAGATCATGATAGTAACACTTAGTCCATCAATCCTTGTCAAGAATACAAACTCACATGACTTTATAAAAACAATCGGGTGATACAAAGAAAATACAATTCAGTGCCATGTCCAACAGCAGAAATTGCATACTGCCTTTGTATTTAGATTGTACATTGTGAATTCGGCCTTTTCTAAGTGTAAAGCTGCTCAGCCACAATATAAAAATAACTTCCAAAGAAAACTAGTCAAAAACAAGTCAGCTAACTTAATTATTTTATAAACAAAGTAACCAGAAGAAAGGAAATTTTGTCAATCCCTACCTAACTCACTTTATCAATTTTTCAGGCAGAAAGGATATGTCATGTTCAAGTTGCAAAAATTTTGCAAAGTCTAATTTTGTGTTTTATTTAAAATAATGTTGAAAAATGTCATAATTTAAAACAGCAGGAGAATGATAGTTTCACACTTCAGCATAGAAAAACTGAAGAAATATCTTTTACTGATTTAAGTGCCACCTCAGTTACATATTGCCAGGATGCTTGAAGCAGTTAATCACTGCACTGCATATTTATAAACTGTGCCACTGAATCTGACTATATATATTTATCCATTTGGTGGGTGGAGGAAAGCAATCACAAAAGTTAAAACTAGTCTTTTTTATAGTTGGGTAGTATTCCACTGTGTAAATGTACCACAGCATTTTTATCCACTCATCTACTGATGGGCACTTCAGCTGCTTCCAGATCTTGGCTACTGCAAATACTGCTGCAATGAACATAGGAGAGGATATATTGTTTTGAATTAGTGTTTCAGGTTTCTTTGTATATATTACCAGAAGTGGAAACACTGGATCATAAGACAGTTCAATTTTTAATTTTTTGAGAACACTCCACACTGTTTTTCACAATGGCTACACCAATCTGCATTTTACCAACAGTATACAAGGTTCTTTTTTTCTTCACATCCGCATCAGCACTTGTTCTTTGTCAGTTTATTGATGGTAGTCATTCTGACAGGTTTGAGATAATATCTCATTGTGGTTTTAATTTGCTTCTCTCTGATGATCTTTTTTGTATCTCTGTTGGCCATCTTGTACGTCTTCTTTTCAGGAGTGTCTATTGAGGTCCATTTTTTTAATTGAATTTTTTCTTGGTGTTGAGTTGTATAAGTTCTTTATAAATGTGGGATATTAATCCTTTATCAGATGTACCATTGGCAAATATGTTCTCCCATTCGGTGGGTTGTCTTTTCACATATACTTGAAACTTGTATATGTTGATTATCCAATGTCACTCCATTAATTCAATAAAAATGTTAACCATAGAATTAGCGTATGTCTCAATAATACCACTCCTAGGTGTATACCCAAAATAATTAAAAACAAGTATTCAGATAAGTGCTTATACACAAATGTTTATAATGGTATTATTTGCAATAGAAGGTAGAAACAACACAAATGTTAATCAACAGATAGGCAAATGTTAATCAACAGAATTATAGGCAAAACATGGTATATACACCACAAAGGGATATCACAATCAGCCATAAAAAATGAAATACTGATACACAGTACAAATGAATGAGTCTTGGAAATAAGCTAAGTGAAAGAAGTCAGATACATAGGTGACATACTGTAGGAGTCTATTTGTATGAAATATCCAGTATTGGTAAATCCACAGAGACAGAAAGCAGAATCATGCCTATCGGGGGCTGCAGTGGGGATGGGCCAGTGGGAAGGAAGGAAGGAAATGGGCAGTTACTGCTTCATATGCATGAGATGTTCTTTGGGGGGTGTGAAAATATTTAGAACTAGATAGAGGTAATAGTTGCAGCACATCATAATGAACTAGATTCCACCAAAGTGTACAATTAAAAAATACTGTCCTCTTCCAGCTAGAAATAACCAATAGACATCTAATTTATGGAATGGAAATCATATGTCAAATATAAGATTTGGACCTTGATTAAATTTCATAAAAAGTGAATAATTTCATGTTCAGCAATATTTTCACATGAAATTAGCATTTTATAAAACAGTTGTTAGTGCTCTAATTCTAATAATCTTTAAATTTCAGAATTTATATTTTTTATCTGTAGCCAAAACATAGTAAAGAAATATATAAATATATATTTAAAAATATAAATATATATACATATACAATAAATATACATATAAAGCAGAAACATAAATAATTTTAATAGGTCACTCTCTGAAGACATGATCACAGATAAATATGACAAAATGAGCTCTCTGATTCTTTTAACAACATAAAATGTGTAATTTATAAATTTAATGGCTACATGGTCAATGTGTTTTCTTAATGCAAGGGAATTCCTGACAAGGAAAAACATTTGAGCAATTAACTCAATAGAAGCCAGGAATTATGTGTGTTCTTGCCATTTTGTTGGTTATCAACAGGTATTAGGATTGCTGTAAGCACTCCAAGTTGCATCTTTATAGGTAAAAAAAAAACTGATTGTGACTAAGGAGAGCGGCAAAATGCCCTTTCTCAAGAGTCCCACAGATCTTAATGGAGTGCACTTAGAATATTAGGGTTTTGGTATTAGAAAGACCAGATAAATACTTAGGAAGTGGGACTAGGTTATCCCTCTGGCCTGCCAAGCAGAAATGTGACTTGCTAAAAGGAAGCCATTAAGTGCAGAAAAGGACAACTCTTTGAGAACATGAACACATTAAAACACAAATTGCCTCTATTTTGTATTAGGTCACACACTATGAAGCTTTACCTAGCACTGACTCTCTGTATCCCTCCTGTACTAGTTTTTGTGATCACTTGATACTCACCAGCTCCTTCCCAGTCCCTAAACCAGACCTGATTTGAAGGGGACATGTTTTATGCAGATCTAGCCCAATGCTCAGAACCCAGCATGTTTATCTCTGCTATTACTGAAGACTCTGATCTTACCCATCTTTCTCTTTCTTTACTGGTTGAATTACTGCCTGTGCAATTTTGTCAGTGAATCTCAAACAAGGGTGGTATGAGTGCAGTTTAGAAGAACGTGGGGTGTACGGCTTCAAACTACACAACCTTTGGGAGATGGCCTGCCCCAAGCCCTGAACAACTCTGTTCTGACCTGTCTAGGTGACATAACTTCCCTTAGACCTGAAATGATGCAATCTGTTCCTGAAAAACTTTTCTGATACAAAGTGCCTGTTTGCTCAAATTTCCAAATTTTATGTACCCCTTGGATTCTTCTCTTCCACCACTTTCTAATTTCATTCTTTTGCAGCAATATTAGTTAATATTTTTGTGCCATAAATATATGCCAAATGTTATACTAAGTGCTTTATGGGTATTGCTTTAATCTTCAAATAGCCCTACAGGAAACTTTGTTGAAATTTTAAAAAAAGCTTTATTTTACATATGAAAAAAAATAAAATTTACTAAAGTTGCAGAGTTTATTCAAAGACATAGAATAACAATGATAAAGTGAGACTCGCACATAGGCAACATAACTTCAGAAATAAGAAACTGTGTGTAGAGGGATGGTTTCCCTTGCCCCCATCCTCCTTCACTTTCTCTCTTTACCTCTTCAAGTTCTTCATCTTTTTCAAGTTCTCTTTATTATCTGCTAGTGGCCAATTATTTAGCATTGTTGTATATTGCCCACCTTCTTATCATTTTGATAACTTGTCCCTCTTAGACTTATTGTCCATCTTTTGCATATCTGATCTCCCTTTACTTAAAGGGAAACAATTCTGAGTCCCCCTGTGCCTCTGCAATTAACACAGCTATGTCTCCTAGGATAAACTTTCTCCTATTAGTGTGGGCAAAGCTTCCTATCGCTAAAAAGCAATGGCAGGCATTTGATACTAAATCAGATACTGGAATAAACCATATTGCAAAGATATGTTATGTTGATATGCAGTTTCTTGATATATTTATTCCCTATTACAGAAACTGTTAATTAAATAGGTCTCTAGGGTCTGAATGTTATAAAATAAATTCTATTACTCCCAATATTACTTGGAAAATTAGGTGAATCACCACAATGTATAAATCATTGTTTTGGTCAAGGACAAAAAATCCTAGAAAAAAGACCTGGTCTATAATAGGTTCAACACATATCTAAGGAAAGAATTCACATATAATATTGGGTGAAGTTATATATATGCTCTCTTTTAAAAAAATACATGATGGAAAAATCATGTGAAAATAACAAAACAGCTGCAATAGAAATATAGTTTTCAGAAGCTTGAGGTAGCACATCTCAGCAATAATTTGTCTAGAAATAGTTTGTTGTCATTCCTATTGAATTGTAGCTGTGGATCAATGAGTCACTAAAATACAGACTAAGTGGCTTACAACTACATTTTTTCTTGTTGTTAAGAACACTTTAAGCAACAGAGTCAGTTATGCATTTTCTCTGTGTAAATACCAATCTTCTCTAAATCCATGTTATTATGTTTGCAAAGATGAGATTATAGCCAAATTACATGTAAGAGTAAAATGGTTCGTTATTAGAAACTTAAGTATAAGATTATACAGATTTAAAATAACACAGTGAGCATTTCACACATTGATATCACTGCCACCCAATGATACAGCCTGTATTGCACACAAAGCTGCCCTGAATAGTGTCCCCTTAGGTTGTAAGATACCATCTCAGCTTTACTGAGTATCTGCTATGATCCAAACACTGTTACTGTTTTCTTGTCAATGATTTGGGGGATCTTAAATCAAAAGCAAAGGCTATAAAAAACAAAAATAAATAGGTAAAAATATGTCAAGTTTAAAAGCTGCAAAGGAGACCATCAACAAAATAAAAAAGCAACCTACAGAATGGGAGAAAATACTTGCTAATTATATGTTTGATACGGAGCTAATATCCAAAATAAATAAAGGACTCATATGACACAATAGCAATATGAATACTATTCAACTATGACACTGTTATACTATTCCATTTATAACAGTACAGATAAAACCATGGAATTAAGCTAAGTGAAATAGGTCAGACAGAGAAATATGATCACTGTATAATATCACTTATATGTGGAATTCTAAAAAAGCCCAATGCATAAAAACAGACACTAAAATGGTGGCTACCAGGGGCTGGGTGTGAGGGAAATGGGGAGATGTCTGTCAAAGAGTGCCAGCTTCCATTATGAGATGAGTAAGCTCTAGGAACCTCATGTAAAGCATACTGATCATAGTTAGAGTAGATCTTAAATGTCCTCACCATAAAATGGTAGTAATGTGACATGATGTAGGTGTTATCTAAAGCTACGGTGGTAATTACTTTTTAATATTTATATATATATATATAAAACACACACACACATATACATATAAACTTATGTTATATGTCAATTATATCTCAATAAAGCATATGTCTATTGTAAAATGTTCAGATAATGCAGTAATAAAGCAGACAGCACATTACTATAATCCTATCCCATTACTAATTTGAATTAGTACTGTTTTATCTGTTTAGCTCCACATTTTAATCACATATTTAATAGAAACAAGGATATATTCTTAGAAAAAGAAATTAAAAAGTTATTACATGGGTTTTAACTACCCTTATTCTCTACTTTTTATTCTCAAACCCTATAAGTAGCCACTGTTAACTCTTTTTTGTATCTTTTCTGAAAATTTATACATAAATACTGTTTTATGTTTCTTTCATACACGAACTGACAGAAACGGCATGTTGTTCTATCAGGGGTGTCTAATCTGTGACCCACGGGCCACATGCAGCTCAGGATGGCTGTGAATGCGGCCCAACACAAAATCATAAATTTACTTAAAGTATTAGAGATGTTTTCGTGATTACGTGTCACAATGTATCTAATGTGAGGACCAAGACAAGTCTTCTTCTTCCAATGTGGCCCAGAAAAGCCAAAAGGTTGAATACCCCTGCATATCTCAGAGACTGTCAGCACAAAGACACTTCATTCTGCTTAGTAAATAGATGGGATCCAAATAGTTAATATACCATAATTTATATGCAATTCTATACCACTGGACATTTAGGAGTTTTCAGTTTTTTCCTGTTATAAACTTTTATGAATTGTTCATTCTTGTGTAGACATCTTGCAAACTTTTACTTGTATTGGTGATAGTACCTTAAAAGTGGACATGTCCTCAAAAAATTATATCAATACTGTCTGAGGATCTTCCAAAAATTTTATCCTAATTTAGGATACCACTAAAAGTATATCATTCTTCTTTATGGCCAGTGGCATTGAGCAGAGACTGCTTCCAAACTAGTTTACATTATTGTAAGCACTATGTCTATGATTGATTCCTGTTCCTCCTTAACACGAGCAGCTCACAACATTGGTTCTAACAAAACTCTGAGTTCTTGTCACCTGGGAAGAAAAAATAAAAGATGATCTGCTTAACTTCATAACTAATCCAAAATATATACAAATTAAGCAGCTCCTAAAGCTTTATTTCGATTCTGAATGTGGACTGCAATTAGTGTGATTGTTGTTGGCAAATTTCCCAGACCTTGGGTTAGGAAAACTAAGGGACATATCAGTAGACACTAAAGTGTCTCCAGAGGACCTGCCTGCCCTCCTTTCCCCTACTCTCCTCCCACCCTGGAATGTCTTTATAGGATATAGGAGATCATTAGAATTTGTAAGTATGGGGTCCATATGTGAATGTTGCTAGATCTTGTTGAAATACTCTGTTAAATGAAAAAAAAAAATACTCTGTGATTCCTCTCTAGAGTTAGAGGAAAGAAAGATCTAGAAAGATATATGCAAAGAAATCAGCACAGGATATCTCTAAAGAGAGATTATGGGAGTATTTAAGTATTCTTCACTGTGTTTATTTTGTAATGTTTTCTAGAATTATAGGTGCTGCTTTTTTGGTAATAATAAGCAAACTTAATTAAAAATCTCAAAACATTTAAAAAGTTAATTAGCAGCTAGGTAGAAGCAGAAAAGATAACTACTGAGGTTGAATTAAAAGAAACAGAAGTTAGTGAACATTATGATGGGCCGTGAATGTTTAATGTATATTTAGTGTAGAGAATACCAAAAATGTGGTGTTTAGGAACTCAGCTTGCTCTCATTATAAACACATTAGACACTCTCAAGGTTTATCAGGGTTGTTAAACTGATGAACCTGAGAATATATAGGTATTTGTCAATAAATATGCTGATACCATTTGCTTACCTTATGCGGTATTATTTGTCAACTTGCAATAGGTCTATGATAACATTAATGCTTAGGTCAATTCTGATTCATTTTTTAAATTTTCACTGATATGCAACCTGAGAGTTTAAAATTTTTATTTCTACTTTTAACACATAATCTTTATTATATTTTTCCACTACCATTTACTCCCCTTATACCCCACCTCCTCCCAGCAATCACCACCTTGTTGTCCTTGTCCATGAGTGCTTAATCCCTCCACCCTCTAACTTCCCCCTGGCAGCTGTCATCTGTTTTATTTTATTTAATTTTCAAAATTAACAATAATTTTCACATCAACAACCGTAAGAGCTAACTATTAAGCACTAATGATATACCAAACATTGTTCTAAGGACTTTATAGATATTATCTCATAGGAACATCACAATAACCGTATGACATGAATACTACTGTATTACCACCATTTGGGTAATTTTAAAAAGTTAATAAAAAGTAAGGATTCAATAAACCACTCTAGATTCCACAACTGATAAGTAATGTCATCTATATTCAACTCCACACCACCTGATTTCTCACTCTCTTAGAACCTGACAGAGGAATGAAGTGACATACATGGAGTAGGCAGAAATAAAATATTATAAAAACATAGGTAATGGTCTAGATCACATATATATCCCAATCCTGAAAAAAAGTCTTAGCCATTCATTCATCTCTTGATTCACTCAAAAAAACTTAATGTGTTCCTGCCAGATTCAAGGCACAGGTTTAATTAGTGCCAGAGTTAGACTATGAACTTGTGATAGAGACCTGCTCTACCCAAAATATTCTTCAAATTTTATCCAGACACTTAAAATCCACCTTTTCTGGGCTTTTTTAAAAGAAAAGGAACACACAAAATTCACTGTATCTTAAAATATTACATTATTAATATGAACTTTAATGTGGAATTATAATGTCCTTTTAACTGTCACTTAAAATAAAAAAGGGACTTATTTTATCATAGAAGGAAAAGTAATGCTGGTGTTCAAGGATCCCTCATAAATGATTTATGTGCCTTTGATTTTCCCCATGAAGCCACTCGTTAATGCTATGTTGTAAGCTTGTAAGCTACTGGGATTTGGTTTACTACTGGAAAAAGAATCTATTTTATGTTCATTTCAAATCCCTTATCAGGTTTTTCACTTTAATAAAATTATGTCTCATGCTTTTTAAAGTAATTACTTAATTACTAAATCAACTACATTCTAATACCATGGGGAATAGAATTCAATTTTACTAACTTTATTGGCATGATAAAATCTGGAAGCATTTCCAAAGTCAATACAGAAACTCTTCAGGCAGCATGACATAATTCACAGCAGTCAAAGGAATCACGTACCATATCCTCAGTTGGGAAATGACTGATATTTGGATACTCTCTGCTACCACTGTTTTGTCAGATGATCTTCCTGGAGCTTTTATTCTTCTTCATTTAATTTTTTAAAATTTAGCTTTGTTCTTTAACAAAAAGGGAAAAACTCTAAAACTACTTCTAATTTACACTGTGTAAGGGCATGATATTAAAAGCTCAAAAGCATCCAAGCCTGTGGCTATGATAACACTTCATGGTGTGGTACCAGAGTGGCCAGTTGCTCTATCTTTCTTTCTCTGTAGTTCTCTTGGCTTTACTTGTCTATGGTATCTGGTTAGGTATGACAAGGGTTTCTCATATAGCACCCAAAAATCCAAGGCAATGATAGATTTCAAAACCATAAACTATGATATCCAAAAAAAAAGAGAGAGTCTCTGAAAAGTGCTTTTTATTAAGAGCAAGAGGATGTCTTTCCAAGGGGACATGGGAATTTTCTGCATTATTTATTGGTCCTAAATGTGTATGTGCAGTGCACATTTCTCAGTCAAATCCTACCTTTAGGCAAATGCCTTGTGCTGAGGACCTTAAGCCAGAGCTCCTGCATCAATCAGCTAAAAAGGAGGAATCTTTCTTTATAACAATCAGGCCCACTTGTGGAACAAGCAGAACAACATGAATCTGGTTCCTGGGTTCATATCCAGCTTTTGCATGTACTTGGGAAAGTCACTCAAAACTTTCTGTGCTACAGTTTCCTGCCTAGTGCTACTTGATAATGTTATGGTGAGAATTAAGAGATACTATTCATCAAACACTTAGAAAAAACACTGATCTGGCACATAATAAGCAGTCCTTTAGTGTTATATAGACCCATAAAACCTACTTGAATAGTGAGAGATACCACATTGCCACAATGCCCAGAAGGTTCTCAACCACACATTTTGCGTTTTAGTTACATACCAATGCAAACTGCAAGCTTTGCCTTTCTTTCATTTCCATTTTCACTTCTTCAAGGTTTCTACCATGATCCTTACATACGGTGGGTTCCCACAATAGTGGTTCTATGGCACTACCTTCTTTCAGGTCTCTAAAGAGTTCTACATACCCACCTCTTTATATTCCAAGTCTTTAAAATATAGGAAGAGGTTAGGCCACCTTGTTTTATACTTGTACAATCATTATGCTTGATTATAACATGAACATTAGTTAATATTCATCCCAGTGTGTGTGAGTATCCTTTATGGTCAAAATAAGGCCAAGAGCTTGACAACAAGTAGAGATGAACTGACCTATTTTTCTATTGCCTTTGTACCATGACTTTTGTTTTCCATGCACATCTGCTTTTCCTCAGAATGCTTTATTTCTGATTTTAAAAATGCTGCTGGAACATTCTAAAATATTTTAGTATCATTTTTGCTCCTCAAAATTTAATCTCTCTATATTCACCATTTTCCACCTGCATTCTAGCCCAGTTTCACAAATGTTGAGAGATATTGCATGAAAGACTATCTTATGTATTGATTTTACTATGCATTATAAAAAATAAAACTCATATAAAATACACTTCATTGATATTACTGATAACTTTAGGTAAAATGCAGAAGAACTTAAAAATACCTTTTAGATAAAAATGGTAGTAAATATATATAGTAAAAATTCTGGCTATTATAACAAATGATCAATTTTTTGAAGCAATGTAAAAATGAAAATAAAAGCAGGAATAACTACAAACATGTACACATGGACAAACACACACACAAAGAGAAAAACTTTCAGAAAACAGTAGTCATCAGAGTGGTATTAATAATTTGCTGCATTTTATTATAATTTAATTCTTTCAGCATATGTTCAAAAATATTTTTTATTTTCAATATCATGTAACCTTTTGACTTAATATAGACATATATTCATAAAATTTTAGAGATCAATAGAGATAAATAGGACCTCTCTTAAACTTTAAATAATTAAAGAGAGGTCTAAAAAATATAGTGAAATGCCAGCCAGCCAAGTAGTGGCATATGTTGGATTGGAAACTTAATCTTCCGATCTCTTAGTCAGTGTCTATTTTTTAACTACCATGTCATCTACTCTGCAGTTATTATTTTTGGGGGAAGAAAATCTGGGGTGTTAGTGCTAATGAATGACAAGAATACAGTTCCAGTAAGTCAAGCTCCATATTTCTACTGTCTGCTAAGCTACAGAGATGCAAACATAAAATCCACTCCCCATTTTGCATTCAGTAGAGCTTTCTTTTTGTTAAACATGCAAAATAATTAATTATTCCAAAAGTCTTCTCAGTTTTATTTCCTACCTTACTCATCTAAATACAGTCAGTTCATTTAGCAGCATAAGAAGGAAATCAGAAGGATCTATAGAAAATGTATTGACATACTCTTAGCAATCACTCTCAATTATGCATAACATAATTTGATGGTTTCATTTACAAATTGAATTCTCATTGAATATTTTCTCTTATTCTCAACTGAATTGCTTGTAGTGTGTGATATCTGTTAGATATGAAAAGAGGCCTCTAGAGTTCTTTAGTTTTATTCCTAAGGCAATCTAAAGAGTCAGAGAGGTGGTAACCTAGCATACTGCAGCTCAAATAAGTGATTAAACAAGCATCATTATTCACAGACAGTGGATATGAAAGAACTGCAATAACTAGGCAAATATATTAACTAATTCTCTAGAGGGAGGTAGTGAACGATTTTGACAAATGCATGCTCACAAACAAAGATCTGATAGGTAAAATGAAAAATTAAATCTTAAACATGAACATTTTTCTTGTCAAATGAAACTATTAATACTAGCTCAGGGCTTCATTATGAAAAGAGTAAACTACTTTTTATTCATTGGATTTACATATTTGCTGCAGGAATGATTCCTAGGTTGCATTTTCATAAATGGATATTGTGTAAGTTTTCTCCTTGTATTTTTGGGATCTTACTTTCTTACTGCCCTGAGTCTTTTAAAGCCAGCCAGGAGTTATCTGCTCTTTTTCTTTTTAAACATGTGTTTGGGACTTTACAAGCCGGTCTTTTGCCTTCTCATCCTATTGCAAGTCCTCTCTTTTGTTGACTACTCATTCATATGCATCTCTATGTAGAGCTTTTAGTTTGTTTAAAGTGTTTTGATGGCTGCCATATGGGAGGAGGTTATATGGGAATGGTTGAAGAGGTGAAGGGATTAGGAAGTACAAATGGGATTCTGGCTGGTATAGCTCAGTGGATTGAGTACAGGCCTGTGAACCAAAGGATCACTGGTTTGATTCCCAGTCAGGGCACGATGCCTGGGTTGGGGACCAGGTCCCTACGGTCCCTAGTAGGGGGTGTGTGAAGCAACCACACATTGATGTTTCTCTCCCTCTCTTTCTTCCTCTCTTTTCCTTTCTCTGAAAAGAAATAAATAAAACCTTTAAAACATTTTTAAAAAGTAGTACAAACAGGTAGTTACAGAATAGCCATGGAGATATAAAATACAGTATAGGAAATGGAGTAGCCAAACAGCTTATACACATGACCCATGGACGTGAATAACAGTGTTGGAACTGCCTGAGAGACTGGGGGATGCTGGGTGTAGGGGAGCAAAGGGGGAAATTGGGACCACTGTAATAGCATACTCAGTAAAATATAATTTTAAAAAGTTCCCAAAATTTATATTTATTCCCAAAATAAAAAAAGATGGCTTTCTAGTCTCAATCTAGTTTTGGAAGACTATAGTGTAGAGGTGTGCTTTAGAGTCATATGAATTTTTTAAAATATTTACATTTTCTCGCTGATGAATTTTCAGCACAAATTCAAGATATGTTTGCAGAATTTTCAGCTTTGGTTGTTAATTCTCCCTTTACTTAATCTCAATATGTGCTTTTCTATAATTCTTAAAGCCTTTCCTTCATAATCTGTCAACACCAATTTATTGATTTTTGATCTGTTTATTTTGTTTACTACTGTCTTTATTTCCTTCTTGGAATCACTTTGCTGATATACCTCTTGACTTTATGTCCAAGGTAAGTAATATTTGTTTCACATAGCACATTCTAAGAATGTAAAAAGTAAATCAGGCAGCTCTCTAAACATTTAAACTTTTTAAATATATTAACTTTTATAATCACAATGTTGTTATTTTCTAACCTTGGTCCATTAATACCAGTAGTCCATAAAACACTGCCTGTTATATAAAGATTTTTTTAAATCTTCATCTGAGGATATGTTTATTGATTTTAGATAGAGAGGAAGGAAGAGAAAGAGAAACTTCAATGCAAAAAAGAAATATCGATCAGTTGCTTTCTGGAGGTTCCCCAACTGAAGACTGAACCAGAATTCTAGGTATGTGCCCTGACAGGGAATTGAACCTGCAACCTTTTGGTGTATGGGACAATGCTCCAGACAACCGAGCCATCAGTCCAATGCTAAAGTTTTTTTTTAATTGAAAAGTTGATGTCACTTTTGCTTAAAGTTTTATTTATTAATTATTTGCTATTTTATGTTATGTAAAGAACTGCATTTTTTATAAAATGTTACCATTTATTATTTACCTTCACTTTTACATATGTAGTTACTAACATTTCGATCAGGCTTTGAAATATCTCTTATATGTGTACTTCTTAACATTTAATTAAACATAGTTCAATATGACTGTCATACTTTTTTTATTCATTCTTTCATTGTATATATTTTTAAGCATGTACCTGTGCCTTATGTAGTGAAAAGCAATATATAATATCATGTATAGTTTCCATCATTTACAGGGAGGTCTTGTCATATACTTTATCATTTTTTAAAATGCTGAACAAATGAAAATAAAGGAAAACAGATTATTTTAATGTAGAAATCAGTTTCAAAACATGAATTTGAGCCCTGTACTTTGAAAGTTAATTCACATCATAACATAGTTATTGAAAATAATGTATGCCTTTCTATTAGGGCTATCCTCCTGAAGTAGTATCCCTGAAGACTCAACCTTTTAATGTTTCTATCAGTGTGACTAGAATTCTAATATCTATTTGTAAGTAGCATATTTCCTCCTGATAATTCAAAGCAGTTATACAAATGTATTTCTCTCAATAACCCATATCAGTCACATAGTCTAGGTTGTTGTCTCAATTTTATAGATAAAAAGCTCCATGCAAATTGACATAAAAGGGAACGTCTGAAAACGATCTTAAGGATGAATAAGAGTTTATAAAGTAAGAGCAGACAGAAGGGGAGAGGATTTCAAGCAGCCAGTGCAAACAAGTGGAAACATAATATAACAGGGTGCGTGCCCCCCTCATGCATTTTCACAGTATTTTTCATTCATTTATATAAATCACTGCCTCTGCTACTAGAACATATGCACTTGAGCCTATCTTGGCATGAAATAGGAAATCAAACATTTCCTGGACTTCTGCAGAATCAGATGGATAACATTACCTCCTCAAAGTTACAAACTCATGCAGTAATGGCTGAAAGCAGCAGTCCTCTCATGTTCACTCCTTCAACACTTCAGCATGCTGAAGATTACCATGTGCCCATATTATGTCGGGTGTAGGGGGCCACAAAGACTGCCCAACTCTAAGGCCAAGCATCGAGGAAATGAACTATTAACATATCTGTGAGTCCACTGTTGCTTCTTAGATTCTAACTTATCTGTAAAAGAATGAAATTTTTCAAGGAATGAAAAAGAAAAGTTTCGACTCTCAGTGAATAACCCATTTGCCTTGCTCAAGTGCCTTTGCATAAGTAAATATAGATATGCTACCTTCTCTCCTGAAAGTGCAGGGGAGAGACATCTCTGACAGATTGGCTAATAATTTCCTACCCAGGTATCCTACTCTTCTGGAAAGCATGCAAAGGATAGCATTGCATAATTCCAGGCTGCAGGAACCAGATCAACCTCTTTCACACCCTGCTTCTACTACTTTTAGCATTGTTGCCTTGGAAAACTCCACCTCAGTTTCTTTTTCATTCTTTAATTGGAGGGCTTAAAATGGGTAATAGAATGGCTGTAAGGCAAATAACACAATTCTTGATGCAGAATAGATAGTCTTCCTCTCTCCTTTTTGTGAAACAAATTATTTAAATCCTGCTCGAGAATAAAGGATAAATTCAACTCCATCTGTGAGAAGGAATCATTGAAATATATGTGAAGTAATCACATCAAAACTATTAGTCCATCCTATCAATGAAATGAAAAACTATCTTCTCCTTAAAGAAGTTCTCTCAGCATCCCACTGACATGTCAAAATTGTTTTCTTAGATTTAGGAATCCTGCCATACAGATTAGCATGAAGGCTGCAATATTCATTCTACATATGCATTCTTTATTTGTATGCAATGGTATTTACAGAGATTACTATCACTTTGTGTCGCTAAACCTATGATGGCTGGTGCTTTATGAACAGATTATGATATACTGTGTGTATCTTTAAGCTGTTCCTTTTTTCACTTGTAGTCAAAGCTACTATTTGCAGAGCACTTTGCTATTTGTAATGGGTCCTCTGCTATTCTAGTTTGGATGGATGCCTTACTCAGAAAAAAAGCTTTGTCCTTCCCTATTGCTCCACCCTGTTCTACTTGGTATTCCAGTGACCCTCCTACTTACACCAAAATCACAGGCGGAAGCTTCTGTCACATATTTTTCATGCCCTCTCTGCTGACATCTTCTCTTTACCAGCTCCCATTCTAAAATTGTTTGAATACTCTACTGCTGTACTTTCTCCCTACACTCAGAAATTCTGTGCTAAAATTAGTATTCTCTTATTGCCAATGGACTGATACAGGCCAGTACTTAATCCCTAGAGTCCCTTTCCTGCTATTTAATGTGCTGCTGCTCAGGTTTTGCAATGTCCTGCTGTTGTCCAGTTTTCCCAGAAGATAGAAAACTACACATTTCTATTGGTTTATAGTGCTTGACCCTTGGGCTGCATTGCTTTTCATTCTTCCCACATGACTTGTATTACTGAAAGACAATGACTGAGTGAAGGGAAGGCAAAATGCAATGTTTTTGCATGTCCACTTTCTAGAAAATGCTTAGCAGTGAATTGTTTCCTGGTGATGTCCAGGACTTTCCCCCGTCATTGTATGTCCCTTTACTTCACCTTTACAGAGTAGTAAGTGTTGTCATTGAAAAATGCAATAAAGGATAAAAATAGCAACTGACAATATCCCTACCAGATGCAATGAGAACA